>NW_016163000.1:10657-39064 GCF_001687245.7 Rhagoletis zephyria | reverse complement strand
TTTTTTTGTATGGAGAAAATGAGCAACACTTTCTACAAAAAAAAAAAAATTACCAAAAATCAACGGTAAGTCCTAAGTACTTAAAATTTGCACTTTGAATTGAATTGGCTGCAAAACCGTACGGCTCGGCTCCTCTTTGGAAAAGCCTTAAGGCACTGGCCCAATGCAGGCTTGCTTTGCGTGCCTTTGCTGACTTTAGTTTGCTTTGATTTAGTTTGAAAACTTGTTTGGCCGAATGGCGGCTTGAAACGCTGTCAAAGTAACCAGCTGTCTGGTTGAAAAGTCAGTGTCTGTTCCCTTAACATTGATTATTATTATCCTAGAAAACTCTAGAAGATGTATCAAAAACTTTCAGATTTATTTATAAGTTAATGCGAAATAATGTTTGTATTTAAAAGAAGTGGTAATAATGATACATGCATATGTATATCTACATTTACTAAAAAACTATAACTTAAAAATGCGATTTACTTGAAGAAAAGAGCTATAAGAAATTTTTTCCTCTCGTGTAAAATTTGTAAAAGTGAGCAATTTTGCAATTTTTTACTATAATATAACGATATGTTTAATTTCATTTCGAATTGCTTTTTTTTAAATTAAGTAAGCAAATTTTTGTTTGAATTTATGTTTTTTGAACGGGAAAATACCTTTGTCAAAAGCCTACAAAACGCTTTCAAATGAAACGTTTGCCTATTTGAAACTTTGAGGCGCTTAAAGCAAGTGAAGAAAAGCTGCCATTTGGCCAGCCTTTATACGCTTTAGTATATTCCAAATAATTTTTGACAATTCTCGCAGCGAAGCAAGCAAAGTAAGCTTGCATTGGGCCAGTACCTTTATTTGAGTATTTGGCCACACTTTCAATATAATCAGGCGATTCACAAGACGTTTAATAGCGTCGTAATATCTTAAGTCTTAAAATGTTTCTAAATATATAACTAAATGATTAAAATGGTTTTAGGGGATAGTTTGTGTATGATAAGAGCTAATTATATATTTTCTATCAGTTCAAAAACATTTCGGTGTAGTTAAAAATCCTTCAAAACCACACTGAAAATAAAATCTGCGTAAATATAACGAAAACTTGCGTAAATCTTACGAAATTTTTCGTAATTTTGAGCCACGAAAGTTTTCGTTGATTGTACAAAACCGTTTTCGTACAAAATATGAGGCATCAGATCTTTAGTACATTTTACGAATGTATTCGTACTATTTACTAAAGAATTTAGTACTATTTACTAACGAATTTAGTACTATTTACTAAAGAATTTCGTGTTTTTTTACGAAATTTTTGTAAAATGCACAGAAATAATTCGTATATTTAACGAAATTATTTTCGTAAAATCTGCGCTAGCTTCTGGTGAAATAAAGCACACCGATTATTAAATATTTGAAAATCTTGAAGAGTGATTCAATATAAATTTTTTCGATACAACTCATAATGATTATGTTCCTGTTTTAAAGAAAATAAATCAAAATTTTTGGTTAAGCAGAAATACACAAACATTAAGTTTTGTCGCGTACATTATTTTCTTCTTAAGTGTTTGTTTGCTTGTTCAATATCAATGTAAATATGCTAAACAGCTATTATCTCAAATTAGTCGTCTGAATGTTGAATTTCTTATTTCCGTCCCAATTGATTTGAAGGTCCAAAAATATTCCAATTCATATACATACATACCAGAGATGGGCGAGGGATATCGACAGGCAGGATCTTTAAAATTTGGGGACGGACACTCCCGATAAAGAAGCAAATTCAGTAGGTTAGGTTAGGTTGAAGTGGCTGCCAGTGACCCCACTACCACACATAGGCCCTTGGTTGTGGGCCCGTTGTGATAACACGCGGATCGTTAGAACCCTCCTACTTAAACCATCGTTGCAGAAGTTGCCGTATGCCTACTTCGGCTATGTCGGTTATGTCCTCAAAGAATCCTGAACCCATAAACTTTTGTCTTCTTCTACAAAATGCGGGACAATCGCATAACAGGCTCTTCTTCATTTCTGCAGCTTCTGCAGAATTCGTTATGGGGGATCCCTACCCTCTCCGCGTGCCTTCCAATAGCAACATGGCCTGTTAGCAGACCCACAGCTGCGGCTAGGTCCCCTCTGCTCAGCATGAGGAGATCCTTCGACCGCTATTGGTCCCATTTTGGCCATGTAAGCTTCGTGTTGTTGCAAGTGGTGAGGCTATCCCACCTCTTCCTTGCTAGTTTAAGAGACAGATCCCTTAGAATGAGCTTGCAGGTAGCGAGCGGCATGCCTAATCCCTTCCAGGCCCGTGAAGGTGGAGCGGATGTGCCCTCTCTTGCAAGTTCGTCCGCCTTTTCATTGCCTGGTATGTTCCGGTGCCCCGGAACCCATACAAAGTGAAGCGCAGACTGCTCAGCTATCGCGTTTAGAGATCTGCGACAGTCCGCTACGGTTTTTGAACTGCATGTGACCGAGTCGAGCGCTTTGAGTGCGGCCTGACTGTCTGAGTAAATGAAGATATCGTTATAAATGACTTCTCTTGTACGTAGGTGTTCAACCGGTTCCTGTATAGCAGCGACCTCAGCTTGAAAGACGCTGCAGAGATTGGGTAAGCGAAAACATATTTCCAGCCCCAGGCGCGCTGAGAAGACCCCCCTTCCTACCTTGCCATCTAGCTTAGAGCCATCGGTGTAGAGGTAGAGTGATCCATTTTCATCGGGAGCCCCTTCTGACCAGAATTTTTTATCTGGAATGGAAATCCTATACCTCTTTGTGAAGTTCAACCTTGGTGCACAGTAATCCGTGTCCGGTATATATACGTTCTTTAAGATTGTGGTGTGGCCTTCCTGAGTGTCCCTCCAGCCTGGTAGTTCCCTCAACCTCAAGGCACAACTCCCCGCTGATTGTTTTCCAACAATTTCAATTGGCAAAATATCGAGCAGCACGCGCATAGCCTCCGATGGAGTTGTGCGCAGAGCCCCACAGATGCAGAGCATCACAGTGCATTGCACCTATTGGAGTGCTTCAGTTGTAGATTTCCTGTTGAGACTTGGCCACCATAACAAGACCCAGAAAATTTAGTAAATCTTCCTTAAAAACGTTGTTACATACAAATACATACATGAAAGTAGCACGTTTTTATTACATATTGAGACGAAAGAAAACAACAAAGCAAAACAAATAACCAGAAGATATTAGCCCTCACAGTATGAAGAAAGTAGAATATTCGAGAAAAATATGTACATATGTATACGAGTAAGAGTACAATTCCACAACAAGCTTTTCAGGCGTTGTATAGCTGAATTGTATAGCTGAAAGCCTGAAAAGCGCGGAACACTTGAAAAGCTTGTTGTGGAGTAGTACTATAAGTGTGTTACTACCGAAAATTGTTTATAACATCTTTTCTTTAAATTAAATTAAATTAATTAAACATGATTTAAGCATAAAATACTATGCAGATATGCATTTATGTATGTAAATGTACTGTAATATTATATTCCGTCGTCTACACTTATGCTAAGTGTTTGGCCGAGCTTTTCCTCGAATTTGTGGTGTGCGCCCTAATGGTATAACACAAATGGAGTGATCTACAATTTTACTCCGTATCAGAACGGCAAATGGTTTTCATGACCACCTTTTTCAAGGCAGAAATATACTTGGAGGTTTGCCACTGCCTGCCAAGGAGCGGCCGGGAAAACTTTTTCCAATTTCGATGTTGCTCGGACCAGGTCATAGGGAGTGGTAGCCCGAACCTATAGAGACCACTTCTATTTCTATAGAGATTACTTAAAACTGTTTCAAACATATTTAAAAAAATAAGTGTATTAATAGCCATATGGACTTAACACAAATTATTGTTTCTAAGCATAATTTAAACATTAAAAAATAAGACTACATATATACATAGTATTTAATGTGTATTTTCGTTCAAATAGTAGATTTTTAAATAAACATACATATATTATTCAAAATTAGTTTGGAAGCCAGGACCTTTTTACTTAGTGATAGATATTGGGGTCCTAAAACTTGAGTGAAAGGATGGGCGGGCTCGGGATTGAACATTTAGCCCCGCGCCCATCTCTAATACATACATACATAAAATATTGTACCCCCTCCATAGCTCTACATTACAAAGAGGTTTGAAATGACAAGAAAGTCTTAAAATTGGAGCAGGGAGAATATTCCTTAAAAATGCAAAAAATACACTCTCGTACACGTACACATTTTGATGTTTTTATAACTGGAATAGCTGCACATACATACCTAAATATTACACTTGTACTTAGATCGATCATTTATCACACCCACATACAGGTATTTTTAAACTTTTACGTACATGCATACTTCATTTTTGTGTATGTATTTTTCACTTGAATAATTATAATTTATTTTCAAAAGCGTTCGGTTATGTGGTAGATATGTATGTATATACTGTATCTACGGTGTGCTTGTGAAGTAAAAAATTTAAATCTGGCAATGCTACTGTAAATGAGGAGTTCCATAACAAAACGCGTTTACCTTTTCAGTTCGACATATTAAATATATATATATTAACCGATTTTAATCAAGAGGGTTTAATTAAGAGCTAAGATATTGCAAAGCTATTCTGCTATTTTCATTCCAATTTATTAGGCTAATCGCGATACAAGCAACAATCTTCAAGTCCATGACCTTTCCAGCCAAATCGAAATATATACGTTTTATTATAAAACTATGTAATCTAGTTACCTATATTCATTTATACCAGGGGTGGGCAAGGCCGAGACCGAAAAGAGCCACATATAAATTCTAAACGCTACAAAGAGCCCCAAGACAAACAAAAAGGAACAAAAATTTCATTTTTAAATAAAATTATTATTAGAAATGAAAAACATTAATTTTATTATTATTCTAATGTACGTAAGAGAGATATTAAAGAAAATTCAAAAGATTCTTTGGCCAAATTTTCAAAATCTAGTTTTACGTCATTTAAAGCCGTTCGTAACAGTTCTGTTAAATGTTGGCTTGTCAATAGGAACGTTCGTTTAAAATCTCCAGTAAAAAATGTCCAACAGCAAAACTCCGGCCAAATGTAATCTGTTCTCTTGCAAGAGAAAAATATCAAAAATAGTACGCGAACAGAAAATTTGCAGAAACTTGCAAGTTAGACGAACAGCTGATAGAAATTTTGTTTACATTCAACAGTATAAAATTGAAAACATAAGAAAACAAATCCCGAAGACTTATCCCGACACAGTTCACTGACTAAACGAATAATGACTTACTACTTACGAGTATAATTAGTCGCATTTTACTATTTTAACTTCCAAACAATCAAATTCAATTTAGGGATTTGCGTAATTTCAAACCAGCTGTTTTTGATCAGCTGTTTTCATGTTGGCAAAAATTTTTCCAGCAGAAACTATTTGCTCATTCATTTTGCTCTCTCAATTTCCCTACTTTGCAAATTTTCAGTGCGTGCGCGAACACAAAAAGCTGATAGTTTTTATAACTTTCAATAATTATCAGGTACGCGAATGCAACTAATAGTACAAAGACCCACAGTGCCTTATCTTCTTGTAATTACAAAAACTCCAATTCATCTTCGCTTTTCTTAAAATGGAGTATTTCGTATTTCCTCAATTATGTTACATAAAAAAGGGTTTATGAATTGTGCACACGTGTGTATATTTAAATAATTTCAAATCGGCAAATCTATTTTCAAAATCTGCTTTTAAATCATATGCAATATTTTTTTCTAGCCATGGAAAATTATGAAATATTTTTTTTTTGACATCATGAATAAAGCTGATGCCACATAAAACTTTTGCTTCGCTTTACGTGACAGATTCGCTTTGACAGATAAGATGAATTGTATGAAAATGCACAAAGCATGCCACATAGATCGTCGAAGTTGCAGCGCGAAGCGAAAAGATGGCCAACTCCCATCTTTTTGCGCGCTTTGACAATCAGCCAGTTTAATATTTATTTTATTTCGTCCAAATTCGAGTTTTCATGCAGAAACATAAAACTTAATTACATTGCTGATAATTTTAAAGCAAAATATATGAAATCCACAGCAACTTTGACTAGTAAAAAAGCGGTACAAAATTGTTTTCTTGGCGTTCATTGTGGCATACCTTTTGCGTTTGGCGCTTTGCTGGCAAAGTTATAAATGTCACGCAAAGCTACAAAGTTTTATCTGGCATCAGCTTAAAAAGACGTAGTTAGCTTCAAAACTTTAAATAATTTGCGACAAATCAAAAACGTTTTTGTTCTCTTCTTGTACAGAAAATTCAAGTTTTGCAAATGTTCCATCATATCGGTAAGGAACATTAAGTCAGAAAGCCAATTTTCATTCTCCAATTGCGGGTAATGTTCCGATCTCAATTTGCGTATGTGTACATAACAACACAATGGAAAAGAATCTCCAGCAAAGAAATATGTATTTTAAAAAGTAAAAAGAGCCTAAATGATCGAAGCAAAGAAAAAGTAAAAAGAGCCGCACTTTGCTAAGCAAAGAGCCGCGTTTGCCCACCGTTGATTCATACGGTAACATAATTTTTTGCGCCTTTGGCGGCTCTACTAGACCGATTTTGAACCCAAAAACAGCATAGGAAGTTATTTTTTGTAAACGACGAGAGTTTTATGATTTCACAATTTATTGAAAAATACGGCTGAAATCGCGGTATTTGTTTGTAGTTGCTGTTGCAAGCTCTTTAATTTGAGTGGTATTTGGTATCTAACGGCGTAATATTTCCGCATTTTTTCCTTCGTACATTTGGTTTTGAACACGAAGATAAATAAGAAAGCGAATACGAATTTGAAGACAATGACAAATACGAATACGAAGAGCAACTGAAGACGAATTCGAATACCAATACGACGATTTAGACGAACAAGAAGATTAATACGAGCACGACCAGGAAGACGAATTGGAACAAAAATACAAGGACGAGTAGGAAGGCGATAACGAACACGAATGGTAAGGATATACGAAGACAATTACGATTACCAACAGATACTTATACGAGGACCAATACAAATAAAAAATCTTTGGCACCCTTAAAAAGAAAAGAAAGACGGCCGAATCTCCGCAGTAACTTTCACTCCTTGTTATTTATAAATAGGTATCTATCGGGTAGTTATTACGCTTTAGTAATTGTTCAGATACTCTGAGAAAAAAATCAACCAAAAATTGTTTAATATTACCAAATTCAAACTTGAAAAGGAATCAACGTGATTTTTGGTTACAATTTATCCAGTAACTTGCCAGCAACTCTCCAGTAACTTTATTACTAAGAATTCACTCTCATAGAAAAAATGTACAAAAAAGTCCGCGAACGCTATTCCAGTAATAATTTGCAAGTTTCATGAACAGCTGATGAATTGGGTGTTTATTCGCAGCATATTCCTAATAAAACAATATATTTTATATTTAAATATGTTTATTTTGTGAATTTCCACAATATAAACCCACAAACAGTTTCCTTATTAGTTTAAATTTCATCCAGCAACATGCGATCAGCTGTTTTTCGTACTGGCAAATTCTTACATTTATCCAGTAAAATCCAGTAAAAACTTGCAACTTCAACTGTCATTTTTCGCTCTCTCAATTTCCCCTACTTTGCTAGTTTTTGCGTACGAAAACGCCAAAACATGAAAATTCGTAAAAACTTTTACTGGAAATGAGTAAACAAACGCAACGAATGCCTTGGTTGATGTTTTCAACAATGATTTGGTAATATTAACCACACTCTTGTTTACATTAACCAAACTTTTGAATGTAGATTTTTTCGCTTGAATACGTTTATGTTCTGCGCTTCACAGATGCTTTTTTATAATTCGGAGATACAAAAAAAAATTTTATAATTATTTTAACACGTTGCCTCTGACGGGTTTAGCAAATAACAGCAAGCATTTCTACACACTCAGCTACGGCCGCTTTATAAATCTGTCATCAAATGTTCAACTTGAATAAATTTTCTTCTTCCTTTGATTTGGTTCTGCACTCCACAGAGGCTTTTTCGTAATTAATAAAAACCATAAACAGAAAAAGTAAAAATTTTGTGTTGTACCTCTGCACGTTCAGCCACTGCCATACATACGAATTTGTTCTCAAATATTCAACTTCAATCACATTTCTTACAATCGGCTTATTAACCATGAAAAAATCAAACCATAGCTTGGTTGAAAAAACCATTGTGCTTTTGGCTCAGTGTAGGAGTATAGCTTTTTTATGGACCTCCTCAAATGCATGTGCATACATGTTTATTCATATATCTGTGTTGACTTTAGTAGAATGTATCATACGCAGCGTAGAAAACTATCGGCAAACAAAAATGACAGAACTGCGAAATAATTGTGATACCAGAAACCGTCTGTCAGTATTCTCATCAAGAAAGTCTTTGTTATGTATGTAAATAAATAATAAATGGAGTGGTACACTACACTAAAATAAACTTTCAAATATGTATAAGCTGGTATGTGATGTGAACACAGATATGTACATGTACATGTGTACATACACATAAATATGCACCTAAGGATATGTAACGATAAATAAGTATTTACATACATTTGTTCATATCTTTGTACTTTGTTGGCTTAAGAAAGCATCGGCTCGGTAATTACACAGGCTTACAAATAATTATGTAACGATTTTTTTTTTGCCCAAGAACAAGACCATTCAATTCCCAATAGCAAGCTTTTTAGAGTTATAAGTACGGTGACCATCGACCTTCATTTTAAAAGTCGTTTATTTAACCCCCTGTCCTTTATATATTGTTTTTTAAATAAAGGACGTTTTTTGTCCTTTATTTCTTAAACTGTCCTTTAAACCGGCTCTGCATTTCAGAGGTAAAGTTTTAAACGCAAATATGAAAAATAAAAATGTCCCTTATAAAATATAATGAAAACCTTCGCCAGTTTGTTTCGCACCCCACTTAATGGCTTCTATTAAGTGGGGAATCTTCGTACAAGCACAAGTAAAGTTGTGCCCAGGATCGTATTGTACGCTGAGCTTCCAGTTCCACTGAAAGAGAACAATAAACCGCCAGCTGCCCAGTGGTTCAGAACTGTAATTTATGTTCGTAATTCACTGGAGCCTTCATTTTTCACTTAATTTGATTAATATCTATTTTTTTTTATGAAAGCTTACAACATTTACAAGACACCAGTTGAGCCTGATTTCTGAATTTTTATTTGATTATAATAAATTTTTTCCCGCAAAATGCAGAAAAAGTAGCAATTTTTAAGACAATACATTCTCCTGTTCCAGTTAACAAATGTAACATAACAAAACCTAGTTGAAAACCATTGTATGGTTCTTCCAAAACAAAAAAAAAAATAATAATAATACATAAGAAAAATTTGGAAAGGTTGTAAAAAAATTTTCACCAAAATAAATATTTTTGTTTTGGTTTTTAGTAAAAATCGGTTGAAAAATGAAGGTTGCGGTGGAATATGAACATTAAATTCCAATTTTGAATNAATTTTCTTCTTCCTTTGATTTGGTTCTGCACTCCACAGAGGCTTTTTCGTAATTAATAAAAACCATAAACAGAAAAAGTAAAAATTTTGTGTTGTNTGAATAAATTTTCTTCTTCCTTTGATTTGGTTCTGCACTCCACAGAGGCTTTTTCGTAATTAATAAAAACCATAAACAGAAAAGGTAAAAATTTTGTGTTGCACCTCTGCACGTTCAGCCACTGCCATACATACGAATTTGTTCTCAAATATTCAACTTCAATCACATTTCTTACAATCGGCTTATTAACCATGAAAAAATCAAACCATAGCTTGGTTGAAAAAACCATTGTGCTTTTGGCTCAGTGTAGGAGTATAGCTTTTTTATGGACCTCCTCAAATGCATGTGCATACATGTTTATTCATATATCTGTGTTGACTTTAGTAGAATGTATCATACGCAGCGTAGAAAACTATCGGCAAACAAAAATGACAGAACTGCGAAATAATTGTGATACCAGAAACCGTCTGTCAGTATTCTCATCAAGAAAGTCTTTGTTATGTATGTAAATAAATAATAAATGGAGTGGTACACTACACTAAAATAAACTTTCAAATATGTATAAGCTGGTATGTGATGTGAACACAGATATGTACATGTACATGTGTACATACACATAAATATGCACCTAAGGATATGTAACGATAAATAAGTATTTACATACATTTGTTCATATCTTTGTACTTTGTTGGCTTAAGAAAGCATCGGCTCGGTAATTACACAGGCTTACAAATAATTATGTAACGATTTTTTTTTTGCCCAAGAACAAGACCATTCAATTCCCAATAGCAAGCTTTTTAGAGTTATAAGTACGGTGACCATCGACCTTCATTTTAAAAGTCGTTTATTTAACCCCCTGTCCTTTATATATTGTTTTTTAAATAAAGGACGTTTTTTGTCCTTTATTTCTTAAACTGTCCTTTAAACCGGCTCTGCATTTCAGAGGTAAAGTTTTAAACGCAAATATGAAAAATAAAAATGTCCCTTATAAAATATAATGAAAACCTTCGCCAGTTTGTTTCGCACCCCACTTAATGGCTTCTATTAAGTGGGGAATCTTCGTACAAGCACAAGTAAAGTTGTGCCCAGGATCGTATTGTACGCTGAGCTTCCAGTTCCACTGAAAGAGAACAATAAACCGCCAGCTGCCCAGTGGTTCAGAACTGTAATTTATGTTCGTAATTCACTGGAGCCTTCATTTTTCACTTAATTTGATTAATATCTATTTTTTTTTATGAAAGCTTACAACATTTACAAGACACCAGTTGAGCCTGATTTCTGAATTTTTATTTGATTATAATAAATTTTTTCCCGCAAAATGCAGAAAAAGTAGCAATTTTTAAGACAATACATTCTCCTGTTCCAGTTAACAAATGTAACATAACAAAACCTAGTTGAAAACCATTGTATGGTTCTTCCAAAACAAAAAAAAAAATAATAATAATACATAAGAAAAATTTGGAAAGGTTGTAAAAAAATTTTCACCAAAATAAATATTTTTGTTTTGGTTTTTAGTAAAAATCGGTTGAAAAATGAAGGTTGCGGTGGAATATGAACATTAAATTCCAATTTTGAATCACTGTGTGCTGGCTTCGTCGTGCAGTATGAATTATGGTAAACGCATTTTGGTAGCAAATGATGACGAAGTCCTTAAAATTAATGATTTGGCTTCATTTTTCGCTACAGCGGGGGAACTTGTACAATTAAATAATATAATTAACTTGTAAATATTTGATTACTTTATTACTGGTAAATATTTGAATTACGATATGGGTAAGGTACTTTTATCATACAAGTTGTATGTACGTCTTCCCAAATCATTTTTGAAAAAATATCCTTTATTTTACGTTGGTTAATATGTTCACCGTAGTTATAAGAGGGAGTTCTCATACGAATAACTTTTAGTTTTAAAAATTTGTGGATTTTGAACGCAAACATAATAAAATGTATCACAATCATTCACACCAGTGATGCTCAAAACAGCGCCCGCGGGCGGAACTCTTCAAAGCTCTTTGTAGATTTTATACGCGCACCGCTGCTCTCTGTTAAAATTGAGTACTAAATACATAGTCGAAAAAGATAAACGAACCGCTCTAAAACCACTTAATTTTTACTGCCGTATCTAAACAAACGCGTTTTCGGACGCCTAGTGTTAACGCCAAAGTGCCATACCCTAAACAAAAACATCCAATAATCAACGATGCTCAGAGAGAGCTTTTACGATGTGCGCGTCTATATAAAATCTACAGAGAGCTTTGAAGAGTTCCGTCCGCAGGTGTTGTTTTGAGCATCGCTGCCCTACATGCATATAGTTATATAGTATAGTAGTAGCAGTATAGATTGAAATTTTCAAAGAATTTTACAAAAATACATTGTGTGTGGGAAACTTGTTAAACTTCGTTACATACATGTAATTTTTTTTAATCTTTGTAAATGTCTTGAAAACGTGTATTTTTGGTGAAACATGATTTATAAACGAAAGATAGAAAATTTAATTACTTTTGATATATCGAGAGGTTATATTCCATACGACCTTTCTGCAGTTTACACAAAAACCATCTTCTGATGCTAGAACCTATCTGAGACTTAATGGTCATCACTGATTGCAATTTAAAATTTTTAAATTCAATAGTTGGTTCTTCTGACAAGCGATATACAAGGACAGCATTAACATCATAGATGACAGTTAAGTAAAATTTGTATATAGGAATATTATTTTTGTATAAACTGCAGATATGTAGATGATTTGGAATATAAGCCCGCGATATACTCTGGTTTGATCGGTAATCCGTTAACCGATATTAGAACTTTTGTATGTGGCGATATTCCGAAAACTACATGACAAAAACAAATTACGTAGATTTGCGGTCTCAGCGACCGATTTTATATGGGAGGTGGATGGTCTCGTTCTTCAGTTTGTTTGACTGTAAGCTACTGTTATTATTACAGTGAAACTGCATCGATATTGATTGTTAAATCTAAATAAATAAATACGTACATCTATAATTGCTAACTACGCTGCTTTCTAAAGCTACTAAACTTTTATTTATACATATGCATATTACACACTTTTCCATACTTACCTATATGTAGACACTTCTATAAAATTACTATGAGCATGAAAAGGCTTCCAAAGTAATTACTTCAGCTAAGCTTTGTCGAAAACTTGTCTCGCTTTTAAAACTCGTCTGTCTATGAATGAAAAAAAAAAAATAAAAGATTTTAATGGTTTTCTTGCATTCTTGTCGAACCAAAGGCTGAAGCGGAAAAGGAGGCTAAACTGAAGAAGAAACAACAAGAAAAAGAGGAGAGGGAACGCAAGGAACGCGAGAAGAAAGAAAAAGAGGCCAAGGAGAAGGCTGCCAAGGAGAAAGCCGCAAAGGAGAAGGCAGCTAAAAGTGTTGCAGCTGAAGGCATCAATGGTGAGTTAAAATTTATAAGAAAAAGTAACCATTTCTAATTATTTTCTTTTCAGGTAACGATGACTTGAATGACTCTAGCAAATCGGAAAAGTCCAGCAAAGGACGTGTAAGTATTCTTGAAAAAGGTTGTGTATGTATGTATATACAAACACAAATTGGGTTTTGACAAACAAAAAACCTAATTACATTAAAATCTAGTCTGTCATAGCGCATAACCCATATAATATTTTTCCGGGAATATAATAATGACAAACGCTTCTGAAAAAAAACTCCAAGAATGCGAGAGGTGTATAAAGCACGATTGTTTCCAAATCGCTCCATCCGATGTGGTGTACTGTGATCCCCACTGGCGTATTATGCATTCATATGTCTAAAAGATGCTTTCTAAATTCTTTGAATTTTCATTTGTAGCGTAGTGTCCCTCTGCCCTTGTTAATATTTTTAATTCTTATTGCATATTTTAAGTTAAGTACGTACATATCTACATATATTTCGTGTGTAGAGAATTTTTATTCGGGTTTAAGCATTTTTGTAGTGTATTTTTAAGTTTTTAATTTTTATTGACTTTGTTGTTGGTAAACTTTTTATTTATCCCCGTTTACATGTATTTCTTTTTATTTCCTTATGTAATTGGAAACATTTATGACACAACCAATATGCGATTCTAAATAATCATCAAACACAACGAACAATTGGGCACTCTTACACTGCGCATTTGAATTATTCTCTTTCGGCACAATAGGGTGGTGGTTTTTTCTCGTCCGGTCGCAAGAGCAAGAGCGGCTCCCCGACCAAAGAATCCAAGCAAAAGGATGGTAAGAGTGGTGAGTTGGTCTACGCTGAACTTGAACACGGTAAGCCTAATAATCAAGCTAATGATGATAAAAACCGAGCTTCACGTCAACCCGGACACACCAGGCCTTATGAATACTCAGATGGTAAAGGTGAAACAAGCCCCACACGAAAATCTTACATTCCTGGTGGTTTCCGTTATGACCAGGATCCGCAGAGTGGTAAGCGATCTGGTCAGGAGGGTGAGGGACAGCTGTCACCCACTGCTGAACAAAAGAAGACCGCGATTGCATTCAATTATGCACCTGGCCATGATGACACTCTGAAGAAGACCGCAGAGAAACTAAAGAGCGGCCAGCTATCACCACGCACGCGTGATAAGATAAACAAGGGCCAATTGTCACCAACGAGTCGCGCGAAACTTTTAAAAGATGCAAATCTGTCGCCGACAACACGTGCTAAGCTGCAAGGTAGTGCCGTTGATGCAGCCGCGTCTCCGTTGTCCGATGCACAAAAACGATCTTATTCGCCAACTAAGGGCCAAGCAGCTGGTTACACTTCAGGTGCTCCTGGCAGTTATAAGCCACTGGTCGATCCCACAGCTGCTTTCCTCGAATCTGAGCGTTACAACAGGGAAGCATCAGTTGGTTCTGGTACTGGAACTGGTAAAGGTGGCCCCGCCAGTCCTGCTGATGCAGCAGCGGCTGGAAAAGGAAGGGTTACCACACCAGTTTCTCCTAAAAAAGCCGGCAGTGGGTTGGCTGCAGGCTCTGCTGCTGGATCCACTCCTGTTAAGCCCAAGAAGAAGCGTGTCAAGATTATGGTAATTACATCAAAATTTGATCCAATCACGAAGCGCATAGATACTGAAAATGGTGAAATTGAGCACTCCACGGGCATACTTGATCCGGAGAGCGGCCTTATTGACAGCAAGTATGGTCAAATTGATCCCAGAAAGGGCACTCTACTGGCCTTGAATACGAAGACTGGCAAAAACGAATTATACCAAGGAGAAGTTGATCCAAAAACTGGAAATGTACAGCTAGTGTCTGGTGTTGCAGATCCTAGCACCGGTCGTTTGGATGAGAGTTTGGGACAGGTAATTTGTATTACGCCACAAGACAATCCCGTGGTGGAACTCATTGTTATCACAAGTCGCATAGATCCGGCTACAGGCAAAGTTGATACAGTCAACGGTGAAGTAGAACGCTCTCTTGGAGTACTAAATGTGGATTCAGGCCTGCTTGACACAAAATACGGTGAAATTAATACCAGAACGGGCGAGTTGAAAGCTATCGATCCGAAAACAGGCAAAATTGTGGTCTCCAAAAATGTGAAGGTTGATCCAGCCACAGGCCAAATAACTATATTGGGGGTCACAGATCCAAAAACTGGTAAACTAGATAACGCTCAAGGTCGTATTATTGAAGTTGGTCAACAGATTGATCCCATTGTTGAGGTTACTTCACTTGCTGGTAAATATGATTCGAAGAAAAATATCATTGATCCAAAAACAGCTCATGTTGAAACTTCTGGTGGCCAATTCGATCCCAAGGCCGGCAAGATTGATACAAAGTACGGTCAAATTGATTTGGTTAAACATACTATTACCTTCGCCGATCCAAAATCCGGCAAAACTGTTACACGTGATATCAAAATCGATCCAACCACCGGCCAAATTGTGCTTAAAAATCAAATAAATCCAAAAAATAACAAACCTGATAAAGATTACGCTCGGATTATATCCTTACGAATTGTTCAGCAACGAGTAGATCCGAAAACGAAAGCACCAATTGCTCAAGTCAGCTCAGCGAAGGACAAGGAGATTATTGTCGATCCAAAATCGAATCAAATTTGGATGCCCACCGGTGCCAGCGACCCGAATACAAAGGAGTCTCAATACATTTCCAGCAGCGTGGATCCAAAGACCGGTTACGTCATTACGATTTATGGTTACCTCGATCCCAAAACGAACGAAATTAAAAAACAAAACAAACTCGACCCCAACACCACCAAAATAGAACCATCCTCTGGTAAGATCTACACCGCTACCGGAGAGGTAGACAAAACTACCGGCGAACCGCTCTATGCCACCACCCAAGTTGATCCCGAATCTGGCGATGTGTACACTAAAGTCGGACGTGTTGACCCTAAAAGTGGAAAAATTGTCATTGTTCGAGTATTGCTCATCTCCAAGACCGATGAGCGCGGCCGACCTGAAGAAATCGATCCAGCGACATGTGAAATTGATCCGGTCTCTGGTCGAATTCTCAAGTTCTTCAACAAAACTGTTTATGTTTATACTATGATAGATCCAGTAACAGGTGAAATTGTACAGGTTGATCCCAATGATCCACGCTTCGCGGGAGCACGCACCACCGTCACACAAACAATGACACTAACAGGCGAAATAGATCCGGTGACAGGACGTATTAAGAGCGAATATGGCGACATCGATCCAAATACAGGCGACATCGATCCAGCCACAGCAGTGCGTGACCCAGTGACAGGCAAATTGATTCTCAATTACGCTCAAATCGATCCATCACACTTCGGCAAAGAGGCGCAAGTAAGCACAACTACCGAGACCGTTCCAATCACACGCGAGCAGTTCTTCGAAGGCGTCAAACACATGGGCAAAAATGCGCTGCGCCGCGACTCAGAGGCCAGTTCAGACGATGACATGGCACAGCAGTATGCCAGTGAGAATATTAAGGATATGGTCCTGAATAGCCCCAACAAACAAGCCGATGGCACAACGGTGACCACAACTACAACAAAACAGGCGGGCAAATATGGCACACCAACGGTGGTGAAGACAACCACAAAACAAGTGCTAACCAAGAACGATGACGGCGTAACGCACAATGTGGAGGAGGAGGTGCGCAATTTGGGCACAGGCGAGGTTACCTATTCAACGCAGGAGCACAAGGTTAGCAACCCATGCGTATATTGTAGTTTGTTTGGAGAACTTTTGGTAGTTTCACAGAGTTAGTATAACTCAAAGCAGAATTTTATTTGATTCGAATGATTAAGAAGTAGAGGCAATGACACCGCCTGATTTGGTAGAACTTGAATACTTTTGTGAAGCTTCACGCATCTTTTTATTTTACTCATATTCGTAAGTATTGAGTATTAGAAGTAGAAAAAGAAGCCTATAGTTGGAATAGATTTTCCGTACCTACATATTATAATTTTCGTTCGAAATCTTAATCATTTTACCTATTATCTCCTGACCCTGCGATACAACTTTGATTTAAAATGAAGTAAGTAAATCACAAATTGACAATGTAGTAAAATGATTATATTCATGTGTATGTAAGTACGTTGCATGAGTTTTTTGTTCCCCTTTTGTTGTTTAAATGTTGCAACTTCAGCCTGGTATCATTTACATAATTTCATTTATAAAAAGAATAATTCGTTAAAGATGTTTCGTATCGGTAATTAATGATCAGTCACCGTTAGTGACTACGCTGACTACGCTGACTGCCAAAATTAGTCTTTATTAAATTTTTTTAGTTAAACTGTCCAAACTGTGTTCCGAAACAACCACAAAACTATTAAAAAATATTTATGGCGTTTCTACTAAAGTTGCCTGATTTTCTGTAAAATATATTTAAATCTAATTAAAATCGGAATATCTGTTTCAAAAATATAAAATTTCAGAAAAGTAAAATTTTAATGCTATCTATATAGCTCATACAATCAGTGGCGGACACAGGTAGGGGAAATTTGGGAAATCCCCCCCAAAGACTGTGTAACATGTATTTTCATAATGAAATATCATTACAAGAATATATAACAGGTTTGTCCCACAAGCTACATGTAGAAAAACTCGAGCAAAGTTCAAACTGTGAGCGTATATCAAAAAAACTCGAAAACTTACTTGCAGACCGCGTATATGTAACTCGAAGTGACTTCGAGAAGCTTGGGGAACAAACCTAATGAGTGGATGCTTTTGAAAATTTTAATTCATGGAAAAAGTGTCTCAAATTTCACTTGAGTTTGAAATTTTAGCTGTGTGTTAAACTCGAAGTATTATGTTATTTAAATAGGCCTATCCGTTTTTCGAATTCACTGAATTTTCAAAATTTTGAAATTATGTACTTAATTTTAAATTTTTACTTTTTTTGTTATATTTTCGAATTTGTATTATTTTACAACGTTGAAAGTTACAGCAAGTTTGAATATTTTCGCAGGTTCAGAAAACAACGAAAATTCAAAAATTTTGAATATATAATATTAAACTTCTTGAGATTTCTTATTTTTAGGATAATTACCAAAATTTCAAAAACTATCGAAATCCGGGAGATTCTAGAAATTTTGGTAAAATGAGAATATTTTGAAATGTACAAAATTATTGAGATTTTAGAAATTTTCTATATTTTCCAAAATTTTGAGAATTTTTTTTATCCTAAAAGCCATACTAAAATGTAAAAATGGGAAACATCACAAATTGTCGAAAAATTCTTATGTTCATGTACTTGTGTGTAAAAAATAGAAAATTCTTAGAAAGATATTAAAATTTTTGAAAAATTCTATAATTGTTCCACTTTTCTGGACTTTTCAAAATTTTGTATTGATATAAAAAGTTTGAGAATTTTAAATTTTGAAATTTTTTAATATTCAAGAATTACGAAAATTTTTTAAATTTTCAAAAAAGACGAAATATGAAAATGTTTTCAACATTCGAAAACTTTTAATTTCGTTTGATCTATTTTGCATATTCGACACTTTCACTTAAAACAAATTTGTTAGAATTCCTACAATTCTCAAAATTTTTGAAAAATAAAAAATTTCTAGAAATCTAGTATTCATCATAATATTGAATTATTGGGGTTTACTAAAATTTCTCAAATTCGCAAAGTTTTGAAAGTTTAGAAAATTTTGGAATTCCAATCAAGTTATTAAAAAGGGGAAACTTCAAGAATTGCTGCTGGGTCCGCCCCTGATACAATTTTAAAAATTTTGTAAAATTCTTTCGTGTATGGTACTCTCTTATCCAGCACTGTCATTTCACTAAACTACAGATTACTCTAAAGACCACTTGCAGATAATGATAAATATATAAATAAAAAAACACATTCTAAAATAACTTAAAATTTCGATTAAATGCAATCAAATAACTTAATTATAATTTAAATTTGATATTTAAGTTTTAAATAAGCTTAGTTTGCATTCGTCATATTTTTACTTACAACATTTTTTATGTGTATTATTTTAACCCTGGTTCGCTTTCATTTCCTTATGTTAACTTATCCATTAAACAATTGAAAACCTTACACTAACCAGGCTGATGCTGATGTAAGCGGTGCCTATGTAACCGCCACGGCCGTGACCACCCGCACAGCCACTACCCATGAAGATTTGGGTAAGAAGGCTAAAACCGAGCAACTCGAAGAGAAAACAGTGGCGACGACGCGAACCCACGATCCTAATAAGCAGGAACAGCGAGTCGTCACACAGGAAGTAAAGACCACTGCAACGGTGACTAGCGGTGATCAGGTAAGAACCATGTATCGACTGCGCGACACGACAAGCGACGAGCGCGTAAACGTGCCGAAGATTGCAAGTTCTGTAACGCCTTCAGCCACGTTGCATGCTCCCAATTAGCTGCATGTTATACTACTTAATTTCTTAATTTCATATTCGATTTTAACAATTTATTTACTTTACTTTTCTTTGCATTGTATTTATTTATTGATTTATATCGATTTTTTTGCGCCTTAAATCGCCTGTGTTGATTGCCGTACTCGTAAATTGCATTAATTGTACTGTTGTTTGAAATTATACTAATAAATCGACCTGTGTTTGGAATGTGTTTGAAAAATAATTTCAAAAAATATCGAACAAAACGCAATTACCGTAAACTGTAGTTCCGAGACCGTGGAGACAGTATTTCATCGACTAGTTCTGGCGACTCGGGCACGCCCATCGACGGCCCATATGATGGGTCCAGTGTGGTGCGTACCTCGACCAGTTCCAAGGTTTGTGCCAAATCAGAAAAAAAATTCATTGATTTATATTATTTTGTGCTTAAATATTGCACATATGAATGTACATATTTTTATACATACATACCCACCAAGCAAAACATAAGAAATAGGCAACAATCGTCAATGGCAATCAATTGGCGACTCGTCGATTTATTGCCATGGTGAGAAATCGGCAACATCATTTCTTTCATGTAATTTTAGTAATATGTTTTCAATAAAAATCAAGCTGATAAATTTAGCATCAACAGTATTCTGCAAAAACATCTATTGTATGCCAAAGATAGGATTAAAAAATAGGAAGCGCCCTATTTAGCGGAGGAAACAAATAATTTCGTTTTAAAATTATAATTTTTTAATCAAAAATAAATTAAGTATTAAATAAGAAAAAATTTTCCAAACATTGCCTATAGCAATAATAAAGTGATAAGAAAACGGCTCATTCAGGTAATAAGAAAATGACTCGATCATAAGAAATCGATACGATGGCGATATTGCCGGCAATAAAGTTGTTTCCGAGGGCGACATGTTTTCTTATTGCCGGCAACAAAAATTGTCTGGTGGGTATGTATTATTAGCAAGCTGTTTATTTCCTTTAATATAGTAGTCGTACATTGATTCAAAAGCATCCATAAAACCATATTTTTTCAACCCAATATTTTTATATCGTAGTACATACAAAAGTATACTTCTGAATAAATTTCAAGTTTCAAGATCTAAAGAATTTCTGTTCATTCTAACAGCCTTCGCCTTTGATTGGAACCAGCTCCACTACGGCAGGCCCACATGTTGAACAGACCCGCGTCATATTGGGAGAAGACACTCCTGGCTACTCGGGACATGGCGAAATAGTTTCAACCCAAACGCTCAGCAGTAAAACGCGAACTGTGGAAACTATAACGGTGAGTTGAAATGCAAATGAATTTCATCTTCCAAAAAACAGACTATATACATATACTAGCAGACCCGGCGAACTTCGTCCCGCCTAAAATTAGATTTTTAACTTAAACATTTTGGTCCAACATTTTCCCCAACAATCCACATTTACGATTTATACTGGTGGTCGTTTGCCGCCTTAAATAACCGAACGAAAGTGTTATGTCCATGAGAAGTTCCCTGGTGGCAACAATGATCAGGATCTATAGTATATATGCCCTAGAAACTTTATCTTATAGTTGGTGGCAATTTCAAATGGATGCGTATCTTTGTTCCACAGAAATCAACCATACATAGACTGAGATGAAATACCTTAAAAGCCAGTTTCACAACAGCAATTTAAGTGAAAAATTATTTTTTCTGTCAGGTTCTATATTGAATTCAATTAAAAAATTAAATTTCCATTAAATTGCTTTCATGAAACTGGCTTTTAAGGTATTTCGACAGGTGGTGATTTGAGATTTACCACTGCACAACTCAACCCTGGTTTCTTCGAATGAAGGTTTAACGCATAATAATATTGGCAAATCACGTCCATTAGACCATCGTAACACACGAGAGTTCGATATACTCAATGCAATGCAACAGGTCGAATAAGTCTGACATTTACGGTAGGTTTAGTAATAACTCGACCTCAGCACCACCTAACAGCTGTTTTTTGTAATTGGACTGCCTTACCGATTCCAATACATGTTTTGAATATTCACCAAATCGGATCATAAACAGATTTTTAGTAATAACTCAACTCCAGCGCCAACTGGCGGATTAAATTGTGAAACTAAACTATCCAGAGACCCACTCAAACACACACACAAACCTTTTTTTGAAATCCCTCCAGCCAGTTAGGATTTCACTCACAAATATACCTACAGAAAAATTATATACACATTCAAAGATAAGTAAAAGTCAGTACGTTTGTACTTTTCCACACCCCCTTTTTAAAGAGCCTATTTTTTCTCAATGAGTATGGGCTTAATTTCATATGTCTCCATACGAAGTGTTCCAGTGCTGTACCATGAACTCTTCCAGAGATATGCAGTATGAAATTTGGAAGGTGCAACGCCCCCTTTTCCAATAGCTCCACATTTTCTCCATGACTATGCGATTCATTCATATATCACCACACCGAGTTCCAGTACTCTACCAAGAACAATTCTAGAGATATGCAATAAGAAAAATTCTTCTTGTATGGGAGGTGCCACGCCCGTATAAAGTTCTAGTACTCTACCATGAGCACTTCCAGAGATACTTATTATCAAAAATTCGGTTTGTATGGGAGCTGCCACGCCCCCTTTTCAAATAGTACGAATTTTTCGTCATGAGTATGCAATTGATTTCATGTATCTGCATACCAAGTTCCAGTACTCTACCATGAATATTTCCAGAGATATACAGTATCACAATTTCGGTTTGTATAGAAGGTGCCACGCCCTTTTCCAACAACTCAAATTTTTCTCCATGAGTATGTGATTATTTCATATATTTCCGTACCAAGTTCAAAAATTTTACCATGAACGCTTCCAGATATATGCTGTATAAAATATTCGGGTTGTATGGGAGGTACCACGCCCTCTTTTCCAATAGCCCTGCAAGGGTATGCAATTGATTTTATGTATCTCCACACCAAGTTTCAGTACTCTACCATGAACATGAAAAAGTCGGTTTGTATGGGAAGTGCCACGCGCCCTTTTCAAATGCCTCCAATTTGTATCCAAGAGTATGGGATTTATTTCATATATCCCCATCCCAAGTTCCAATTAACATTAGCACGTATGTATAAGTATACATAACCCTTGCTTTGCGCTGTATTCCATACGAATTAGCAGCAGATGGCGCTCTCAGCGCTGTTATGTGGGCATGTATGTTAGATTCATAGGATTTTTAAAGTCTTGCAGTTCCATTTTTACCTTCCTTTTATTAGCTCGGGATGTTACTATGTAATATTGATGCGCCTAAAAGATGCAACGATTTCTATTCTCAAGTTACATACCTGATGACAGTACTAACGGCCTTTATAATAGGGAGGTTTTAGTTTTTTAAACTATATTGTTATTAGGGAAGTATTTTAACCGTTGTTTTATGGGAAGCCCATACAGAACCTATAACCGAAATTTAAAAAAAATCGGTACAGCCGATCTCGAGCTTTGCGAACAGAAAAACGGCTTTCAAAATATATATTAGTATAGATGAGTACTTGTTGCATTCAAATATGAATGTACCCAGCAAAAATCACGGTTACCACAGAAACGAAAGTGGAAACGAGCTAGGCGATGGGAATCGCTTACCCTTTCGCTTCAAGAAGGCATTATTTTGACATGGGCATGTCATTGGCCATAAGCCCTTACCCGCAGCATTACCTTCGAACGAAGAGAAAACGCATGGATAAATAAAATCAAGAGAAGCGAACAAAGAATGCCTTACAGAGAAACTAATGTAGAATGCCTAAATAAGTGCATACTTATTTATATTAAATTGAAAACAGTAAATACAGATTGTCTTAAAAGATTAAAAATTTTATAAATCAGTTTTTATACATACATACATATGTATATATGTACATACATGCATTTAATTAATCTTAAAATTGTACTTCCTCATTCTTGTACTTCACTTCATTGACTGACTTCAACTTCGCTGCAAATTGAACAAAGCAAAACATGATTTTTATGCGAGACAAATTTCCACAGAAAGCAACGGGAGAAAAAGAATTTTCGGATATTCATTCTATTTTTCTGCTGACTACGATGCAGCATTCTACTTTGCATTCCCCGAAATGAAGCAAAGAAGCGAAGCAAATAAAATATTGTAGGACATTCTACTTTGTATTCCCTGAAATGAAGCATAGAAGCGAAACAAATAAAAAAAGATCGTCAAAAAAGAAGCACTTTAATTTTTTTCTGGTTAGTCTAATAAAATAACAGTTATCTCGAAGAGTTGAAGAGTTACCAAGATACGATTTTAATTTTGATCGGAGATGATTACTTCGACTTTTGACATAAACATTTTTCTACACTACCCTTTTTGCATTACTTTAAATTCGCTTTTTATTTGTTTCATAGCCAAGCTCAGGTAGATGAACATAACAAGGCCTACATTGTCTATATATTTTCTATGTTCTTGGCAGAATTTAGCTGTGGATATTGTTTTTTAGACATAGAACTCTTTGGTACAGTCGAAAGTGGTTTTATCTGCAGGCTCGAACCACAAGTAGAACTTGTTCGAAAATAGGTTCAAGAGTTTGTACATTTCAGCAAAGTTAGACTTTCATTGAAGTGCAATGTACATACATACATACCACATTTTTAATTCCAACTCAAATGAATAAATTTATTTGTCTGGGTCGATTTTATATGGGAAAAAAACAGCCGTTTGTAATATGGTGATACATATATTTTCACAGGCTCCAGGAAAATAATAATAGGCCATAAAATACTAAATTAAAGCTTACGCAATTGAGATGTTAGATTAAAGGTTATACAATTTAATATCTAGCAAGCATATATCCTTTTCAAGATGTCGATATAAAAGAAATAAAAAAAGGAAAAAGGAAATTTTCTTGCCCTGGGACTCGAACTCGGATCTTTTGAGTGACACGAAAGTGCTCTGCCCACTGGGCCATTGCCATTGTTACAGCAACGTTATAGAAAATGAGATTTGCTGGAAACAAACAAAAAATGTCAAAATCATTAGTTAAATGTTAAGTAAAGGTTTTTCTTTACTTAACTTTAATGTTCATTAAATGCCATTAACGAAGCAGAGGGAATTTTATCAAAGTCAAAAGACATCACTAATATGAAAAAGTTTTCTTATAAAATTTTGGAAAAATGTAGTTAAAATGCTAAAATCTTGCAAGACTGGCTGTTTTAAAACTTCGAACTGTCTTCTTTCAATTCTATATTTCGACTACAAAGTTTTTAGCAAAGCCGGCGAAACTTGGTTTTTATGACCAGCAGTGGAACTCTGACAACCGCTACGCTAAATTTTCGTAGTACGTTTTGAACGTGCTTTTCTTTGTTTTCTCTTGAGAACAATACTGTTGATTAAATATATGCGCAATTCCAAAAAAAAAAAACAGTGTTTTCAATATTCAAATGTATAATAATGCGTTTTTCACAAATCTCTACTTACAGTATAAGACCGAACGTGATGGCATTGTGGAAACGCGAGTAGAGCAGAAGATCACCATACAATCAGATGGCGATCCAATTGATCATGACAAAGCATTGGCTGAGGCAATTCAGGTTGGTTTTTTTACATTTTGTGAAATCGCATAGCATACACTTTAATACTATCTTTTTAACCGACTTCAAAAAAAGGAGTAAGGTTATCAATTCGTCGGAATATTTTTATTTTTATTTTTTTTAATGTATATTACCGCATAACTTTGGGCCACGTCTACCGATTTCGAAAATTCTTTTTGCAAAGGTAGTATCTCAGAGGTGGTCCCATTTTAATTTGGTTTAGATCCGATCATTGGATCATGAAAAAATTAACGGTACCCCTAAATTTTTATATGAGATTTGAAGTCGGTTTTGTTTTTGGCTTAAAAATTACTTGTCTTATATCATTATTTGCAATTAACAGGAAGCGACAGCCATGAATCCAGACATGACAGTGGAGAAGATTGAAATACAACAACAAACGCAGTAAAATCATTATCTGAATACGCCCAATCTACATAGTATATAACATAAATATCCAATATAAATATATAGTTTAACTTAAAAGCACCCGCACATATACAAATGCAAGAACCACATTAGCCCACATACATACGAATGTCTACAAAAAAGCCTTTGACAAAAAATTTTTTATAAATAATGCTATATTTAAAAGAAACCAATAAGCAAGAGAAAAACTAAACATATTTTTTATTACATTATTTTTTTAATTATATTTAAGCCGATAATTATTATTAAAAACGGAGTAAATATATGTTAAAGTAAATGCGAAATTTGAACTAACCTAACAATTTAAGTTAAAATAAATGAAAAGCTTTTATTATTATCTTTGTAATGTTGATTTTTTTTATGTGAAACTGACTATAAATACATTAAACAATTAAATATTGTACATGCATTATGAGATAAACATAAATAATTACGTATGTACGTCACTTAGAGAACGGAAGTGAGTGAACGGTTACGGAGGATACATGTATATTTATTAAAACATACATATATCGTCGGTGATACTGCAAAACGTTCTATGTCGCTTATTACCTCTGGTGCTTAATTGATCTGTTATCTGTATTTGATTGCTTCTGGCAATCGTTCATCTTTACCAGCCAAAGGTAGACAGTTTTGTTATTCGTTTATTAGAGTGTAACGATTTGCAGATGCCGTCCGGTGCAAGCAAGAGACCATCTAAGTGTCAAGGGTACTAATAGACATAGACCGTTTTGCAGTATCACCGACGATATATACATACATACATAAATACATACCTATGTACATTAGGCATATGACTTTTTTTAGTATTGTATATACTTATGAGTAGGGAATGAGGAGTGGTTGAAAACTAACAAGAATAATGCTTGTAACAATGTTTGGTAAAACAGGTCACGTAGGAAACTCCGAAAAAGAATATATGGCGTCTTTTACTTTTACTTGAGTATTGTCTACATCATGCATACATATGTGCATGCGTATGTGTGGAACTGAAAAAAATGATATACATATAAGGAAAATTCCAAGTCAACCGAATAATCACTGCGACCAAAAATTGAAGGCACAAATTTTTAATTGCAGTCATAATTCGGTTGACATGGAATTTTCCTTACATTTGTATGTATGTACATTTTCATAGCTGTATTGATTAACAATAGCTCATTAGGAGAAAATATGTCTTAATTTTTACTACGGGAGCGTATGTAAACCACTACATATATATGCCACTATTGCAAAAAATCGACGATAATATATACTACATATGTACATACATATGTATATATACCATTTTTACAAATTCGTTATCGCAATACCCTGGGCGAACTTTTTATAGCAAATTTTCACAAAAGCGTTATTTTTGTTGGTTTTTTATCGCTCCTGGTTCTCTACTCATAGGTAAATATCGTTCGCTCAGAGTGAAAATTGGTTAAGTACAGTTTTTTAAATTTTACAATAGAGAAGAAATATTTCCGAAACTCGTTTTCTTCAAATATTTTTCAAAAATGGCAAAGCTCGAAGCTAAGAAACCTTTTGGTATTATTTTGAATTTATCTGATTTTTTAGTCATTCTTTGGACTTAGCAAATTTTCATTTCGTACAGAAATGAGAAAAAATAAAATAATTAATTCAGTCCCTTTTGCTTTTTTTTAATTTTCCATGCGTCCTGTAGCAAGATGTAAGTTTTCGTAAAAATAGACTTAACAACCTTTCACTCTAAGCTAGCGATCTTAAAAAAGTCATATGCATCTACATATTGTCATCTGATGTGCAAAAAGTCATAACTAATAAAAATTGAAAATGAAATTTTTGATTTAGATGATGAATTTCATCGAATTACAACTCTCCACATCATTTTATGAAAAAAAATATTAAAGTATTTTTCCATTTCATTTACGATGTTGTTACGTCTTTTTGCATTTCTGGTGACGATATGTACATATATACGTATAATCATTCATAATGCGAATAAAGTTTGACTCTACCAATGTGGAAATTTAAAATAGTTTACACTTTGTACTTTTGACACACAACCAATTCCACAAAAATAACACTTCGAAATAAAATTATCACTTATTTGTAAAAATTCACTGGTTTTTATTTCATTTTAGCTTTTATTTGCAAACTTGGATTAAAATTTGAATACTTAATTAATTTGGTATCTGCTGTAAAACGATTTTAGCTTCCAAAATATTTTGCTTGATAGCACACAGTATTTTATATTTTATTTTCTCAAAGTATTAACCTTTTCTATCAACAGTTTTTTTTTTTTAATGTGAAGTGATTTATATACATATGTACATACATATATTTCCCAGCTTTTGCGCGCAGCTCCGACTAAGCTAAGTTCGGTTTAAAGTTACGATAGGGTTGCCAGATTTTTATGGGCTAAATCAGTACGTTAGACTTTTTCATGCTAAAGAATCCGTACTTCTCAGTACATTTTTATTTAAAGCAAAATTATGAATGTAATGCGCAAAATACACCATACAAATATTTGCGCAAATACAAATTGGTACAAATAAGATTATTTCGAATTCTTATTCGATTCTTACTTGCACTAATTGGTATTTGCGCAAATATTTGTGTGGTGTATTTTGCGCATTAGCAACGCCAAGAAAACTTGTTTTTAACAATATCTTGGTATATTTATAAGTAAAATATAGTTCATAAAAAATAAGAGTGTTATTCATTTTTACATGAGTGTACACATCATTGTACACAGAAGCCAATAAATTATTTTATATTTATGACATTTTTGAATAGCAATAATGAGATCATTTCCATCTTCAGTGTTTAAATAGTCAAAGAATTCTATACATGCATTTCAGTTTAAAATTACTTTTAATTTGAAGTTCACTTTAAAAAAATTTAATTAGAAGCCGATTTCTGTCTTTGCGCCAGGAAGCAAACTACATACTTAACGCTCGTATCTACATACATATACTCTTTTAGGCAGTATAATACCTTTTTCTTGGATTCCAAAAATGCATATCGCGGGTTTTTCCAAAATACTGCGTTTATACTTTTTTGCTGACTAAAATTTTTTAATGCACAGTATTCGTGGAAATGCGCTATAAAAATGCATATAAGCGCCTATATACTGTTATGTAAAAAAAAAA
>NW_016163000.1:0-10184 GCF_001687245.7 Rhagoletis zephyria | reverse complement strand
AAACTTGTTTTTAACAATATCTTGGTATATTTATAAGTAAAATATAGTTCATAAAAAATAAGAGTGTTATTCATTTTTACATGAGTGTACACATCATTGTACACAGAAGCCAATAAATTATTTTATATTTATGACATTTTTGAATAGCAATAATGAGATCATTTCCATCTTCAGTGTTTAAATAGTCAAAGAATTCTATACATGCATTTCAGTTTAAAATAACTTTTAATTTGAAGTTCACTTTAAAAAAATTTAATTAGAAGCCGATTTCTGTCTTTGCGCCAGGAAGCAAACTACATACTTAACGCTCGTATCTACATACATATACTCTTTTAGGCAGTATAATACCTTTTTCTTGGATTCCAAAAATGCATATCGCGGGTTTTTCCAAAATACTGCGTTTATACTTTTTTGCTGACTAAAATTTTTTAATGCACAGTATTCGTGGAAATGCGCTATAAAAATGCATATAAGCGCCTATATACTGTTATGTAAAAAAAAAAAAATAGAGACACGACATCTTGACCAGTTTTTACTATTTTCTTTTCTTTTGTTTAATGTTTATTAATTTTTTATTTAAGTCTAGTTAATTATATAATACTTAAAACCACATTTCAAGCTTTGTAGAGAAATTAAAATAATTTCGCAACAACAAACTTTGTATTTATAATTTATATTATATTAATAATGAGGTGTAAGTTTCCACAGCCAAAGAATTCACGTTCCATACAAAACAAATTGTGCACAACAACTATTATATTCAGCCTCATTGCGTAAGTCGTAAGTTGGGCTAAATTGTACGACTCGACAGCATTGTCTCCTGTCCAGTGTTGCCGCGAATCATTTTTAGCGGTAGCCAAATTCCGTTAAAAAAGGGCTAAAAAAGAGCTAAAAAAAGTCGTTGTGGCTACAAATGGTAGCTAAATTTTTTACTTACATATACATATATAAGTATACACGCAAACATTTTCAATAAGTAATGGTATAGAAAACAATGAAGTCTGGAAAAAAAGCTAATATTTTATCCAACCAAAAACCTTTTTGTATAAAATAGGAAATATACGACACCAGCTTGCTGGCTCCATCAAGTAATTGTACCATCAGGCTCGAAGCATATAACTTACCAGCATTCTGGTAAAATATTCATTTCTTTACAAATGAGGTTGAGGAAAGATCGAAATGATTAGAGCCGAAATTTCATAATTTTTCTACCATTTTTTTAAACATTGTTTTTTTTTTTTGAAATTCACAACTGCAATATCGTGAACTTAATCTTCCACAAACACGGCTTTGACCCATATAGGGCAAGAAATTTCCGCGAAAATACTTTTTACTTAGAAAATTTAACTAATTTCACCAGTGACGACACCAGCTTGCTGGTACAATCATAAAATTTTCAAATAGTTTCAATAGTTGAAGTCACACCAGCAGCTGGTACAATCACACCACAAGAACATACACGGTCAATCGACTTGATGGGCCATTTAACAAATAAAGCATATTAAGGGCCGTAAACTTTTCTATTTTAAGCTATAGTAGTATAAAAACGTAAGGAACATACAATACATATATGTATATCAGTCTTTCTTAGTTTAAAAATTCATCTCTTACATAGATAAAAAAAAAATTAGATCAAATTAAGCATATACAACTTTTTCATGCCAAGTATGAATAAACTTTCCAAAGGGCTAAAAAAAAGGGCTAGGGGCAATTTTAAATTTATGTGGCCAAAAAAAAAGTATGTGGTAGCTAAATCTAGCCACCAAAGGGCTAAAACGGCAACACTGCTCCTGTCGTGCTGAAATAACTAAACGACGAAAATCGTTGAGAGCTATGCAATGCTGCCAAGTCTTTCCGTTTTAATACACTAGTCGAGTGGAAATTTTAGGAAATGACACGAAATTTTCGATACGATTCGACTCTCGAAAAACAATTCGCATTCCACACGACTCTTCCAATGAGGCTGATTGTTGTTGCGTAACTTTTTTGAATTTTTCTAATTTTTGTACAGAGTGAGAAATTAGGATTTCCATGGCTTTTGTTAGATATATCAGTTTGTATCGGGGCATAAAAATATTGTACAAAATGCTTTTATTTTTAAATGGAGATACTGCGAAACGGGATTTTTTCGCAGTAATATACAGTTTTTTGCTTCGTTTGAGTGTGGTATTGAAAAAAAATAAATTACATATATTTCAAACTGTGAAAAAGTACCACTATTTAAGGCCTTCATCTATATTTCCTCATGACTTAAATTAATTTTTTCAATTACGCAAAAACTTTTAAAGACTAAAAATTTGCTAAAAGGAGTATCTCACTCTATGCCTCGTATGCGAAACTCTTTTACAATGTCAGTAAATTGTGAAAAAAGATTTGTAAGTTATAGGCAAATTTGTTGTTATTAAACTGAAAGTGACTTTCGAGATAACTAACAACACACGATAAAAAAACGTCAGCCTTCCCCTGCAGGAAATGGGACTAGTTTGTAGCTAACTATCAACTAACTAGCCATCGACTAGTGGTAACTATTTATTAATTATTTCCTTTGGCCGTAACTAACCACTTTTGAAGGGCGATGACCGCAAAATAGTGAGAACTGGTTTCCGCTGCATTAGAAGTCAACTAACTTCTAGCTAACTACTTTTGGACATAAATATCAATAAGAAGAACAAAATATTTTTTTGCTTTTTTCACTTTTTTATTTATTTACTTTATTTTATTACATTTCGTATTTGTTTACATATTCTGCTGTAGGTGGTCCGATATTCGAACACCGTCAGACATAACTTCAAAATGATATTGTAAAATTTCGATCTTCCTTTTATTTGTCCTGAACACGAAAACCAATCTGCGAACTTTAGAAAAAAAGTGTATTGAAAGTAATTTTTGTGTGGATATTTAAATAGAAACTTGTAAAGAAAACAAACTCCCGATAACGTCCGCACGACCCTTGCACGACTTTACAACTAACTTAAAGTTAGTTTTGTTATAGCTAGTTAAAAGTTGGTTATTTATCGAACTCCCCCAAAAAAGCTTAACAGAAGTTGGTTATTTTAATCAGTTGATAATTTTTTTCTGCTGGCTGAGTCAGCTGGGGTCGTCGGTTCGAATCCCACTGAAGAAGTCTGATGAAGAAATGTGATAATTTCCGAAATAGCTATCACTTCTACCATTTCTTCAAATTGTTGCTGCTTTTTCACAATAGTTTTTCATTAAAATCGGCTTCAAGCTCAATAACAATTGTTGAGTTTTCTGCCATTTCTTGCGCAGTTTTTGCAGATAAGCTCACTTCACATTGCTTGCAGTGTTGCTGTTTATTGTAATATATAATATTTTCTACATTATTTGATGAAAGCATGAAAATTTCTGTTAAACCAATACATTTGGCTGTTAGTTTCCTTGACTTCAGTAGTCAGCCGCAAGGTTTAAACCCATCAGATTATCTAATTGCGATGCAGTTAATTTATGATATGGGTACCAATTTGAATATCGTTGCCTTAATATAGAAAGGCCCTATCTGACATCGTCGCTGATTTACAAAAAGTCGTAACTAACTAAAAATTGAAAATTTACGTTTTAATTGATTATGATGCATTTGATCGAATTATTTGGCCTCACATCGTTTTATGCAATAAAAGATTTTAGTTAGTTACGGCTTTGTGCATTTCAGCGACGATGTCAGATAGGGCCTTTCTATATTAAGGCAACGATATATGCAAATGTGATGGTGGACCTACCAAACTCTAAAGGTAGAGACGATTTGCGAGCTAAAAATTTTGAGTGGAACGGCATAGAAGAAATATATATTTCCACATGGCAAAAAAGCGTCCACAGAATTGAAGAATATGGCGCGCCATCCCTGCAAAAACCGCGTATAATCCATACATGCATTTAAAGGGTCAAGGAGTACTCCAAAATTAACCACAATTCATATAAAAATGTGCTTCCATTAGCATTGCGATGTCCTAGGGTTGGACCATATACTCCAGCTCTGCATTACATCAGAGTAGCTCAAAACTACTCCAACATATTAACAATTAAGCAATTAATAACAACCAAAAACAAAAATAAAAATAAAAAATTATGTGATGCCTCTGACGGCTTTCGAACGCGAACCCGCTGGGAGCTAACAAATAACAGCAAGCATCTCTGCACGTTTAGCTACAGCCAGACATGCTTTCAAATGTTCAACTTAAATCACATTTTGTTAAAAGATGAGAAGTGATCGGGTAACAATAAGCTGGTGCAGAGACACGAGTTGGTCTGTTACAGCATGATAGAGGGGCGCTTTTGTAAGTACTCCAATATACCACAAATATACTACATCGTCCAATGATTTTTGCAGGAATGGCGTTTCGTATATTGACTGTTACATGCATTTCCGCTGCTACTCAAAGTTTCATCCACTCAAAAGACGAAAGACATTATTATTATTCACTTTTGTTGGTTTTTATCATCATTTCTTAACAAAACTTTAACTCGAGCCTGGAAGGTCACAAGCCTATGTGAAAACATTCGACGAAACTTGACTTATTTTTGGGGTGTAACTAAATTTTGATTTCGTTCGTATAATATAATGTAATGTTGCCAAAATAAGATCTGCTTCATTTGAAATCTGGCAGCACTACATAGCACAACTTTGTTATCGACTACTCGATCAGCCGTTTATTTAGTGCCGGTTGCTCAAAGCCTGATTGACACTAATCACCGATTAACATCGTTATCGACGTTTTCGGCTCCATGCAAATAACATGGTGTCGGTAACGTCGATAACGATGTTTAACCGGGGATTAGTGTCAACCAGGCTTTGAGCAACCGGCCCTTAGTGTGTTGGTTTTGCTATCGTTGATTTTTATTACAGTTAGGGCCGGTTGCTCAAAGCCTGGTTGACACTAATCCTCGGTTAAACATCGTTATCGACGTTACCGACACCATGTTATTTGAATGGAGTCGAAAACGTCGATAACGATGTTAATCGATGATTAGTGTCAACCAGGCTTTGAGCAACCGGCCCTTAATCTTCATATGCGTAACTTTAAAAATAAGTGATGTGGAGAGCAAAGAACTTCAGCAAAGAAAATTGATTTTGGACGAATTCTTGCAAAATCCACACATCTCCCAATGTCGGTTAGTAAAATTGCTGAAAACTGGAAGGTCGACGGTTCAAAATGTATTGTCAAATATCAAGAAAAATGACAGCATTGAGAGAAAGGCGGAATCTGGCGGAAAATCAGGCAGTATAAATAAAATAGCGGAGAAGGATGTTTTAAGGACTTTGAAAACGAACCCGAATATTTCTGAACGTGTTGTTGCATCTGGAGTGTTGTTCTGAGAGCCTGTATTGGTTTGGCCTGATCTGGCAACAAGCCATTGTTATACACAAAATGGAATCAACATTGTACTAATAGAGGCCAATCCTCCGAATTGCCCAGAACTGCAAACGATCGAGCGTTTTGGGCCCATATAAAATCAAAATTAGAAAAAAAAAAACAAAAAAATGCACAGCTTCAAGAATAACGAGTTCTGCAGAATGTGGCGAAAACAGGCTGAATCGATCAACGACAGTTATGTCCAAGTATTAATGGCGGGTGCCATCTCTAAAGTACGGGCATTTTTGGCGTGAAAATTAATTCTAATAATATTTGTAAATCTTTCATTTAAATAGAAATAAAAAAAGTTATAAAAAAGTTTCGACTGAATTATTCACATTTAAATTGGTTTTTTTGCTATTTAATGCCTGCCAGATTTCAACTGAAGCAGATCTTAAATATACCTATTTAATATAGTTTTTGTTTTAAGTTGTTTTTTTTTCAGCTGCACTTTTATTTATAAAATTTGTTATAAAATTCATAAATTTTTGCAGAACAACAGGTGGTGGACCTAATAAAGTGCATGTTTTCAATGGCTTGGAAGAAGCTGTTATTGCATTAACTGAATTGTGAACCAGAGCTGCATGCATAGGAGGAGTTCCGGCTTGTGGTTCAACATTTCAACCAGAAGCTAACACAGATTCGCCCATGGTTACTATGCCCGACAGCTCCGCATACCTTTGTGAATCCATTGCCATAGCGCCCGCTTACTCTGCTGCTATAATTGCAAATACATCAGAATCCATAATTTTCCTCAAAATATGTAAAATTAACCAAATTTACAATAAACAAGCACATGATGAAGGTTTTTTTTTTTAAATTCCTTTCCACTTTGTTTTCCTTTATTCAGCTATCTTCGAAAAACAATTGGTAACTGGCAATGCTGCACATGTTTCCGCAAGGGTTGCAGCTTGTGGATTTTTCGTTTTTCGTAGTGTACGAATTAAGAATTACGAACTCTAGAATAAGGGGATAAATTTACGGGATGCTCATGATTAGTTCCTTTTTATAAAAATCATTGATATTTTTTCCAGCTTCACAGCGATCCAGTAGCGCATTTGAAGGTCAGTGAGCACTAGGGTGGTCCAAAAACAGTAAAGTCGGAATTGTATTGCTCTCACTCCCTAGGATTGCTCTATATCGAAAAAAGTATACCCCAATTTTTTTTTTTTTGAAATCAAAAGATATTTAAAGGTCGCTCAATGCGCTCAAAGTTTTCCATGTATTTTTATATCGGAAAAATAAATTTTTTCGTAGAAATGGTATAGAATTCTTGAAAGTCAATCAATCGGAAAACTCTGGTTCTCTTTAGGAGATTTTCAATAATAACTCCCAATTGTTTATTTAACCATTTTTAATACTACCGATAAGAACTCCGTAATTTAACATAACGGTTGATAAGATTATTGTTTTTCATTTTATTTTATTTCTTTAAATTTAAATATTACATACGGATCTGTAGAGAACATAGAGAGCTATGTGTGTATGTATGTATATACCTCAGACCTTCATCTGTTCGCCCATCCATCAGTGCCAGACAGTCCACATTTTAATTCAAGTAGGGAATAAGGTAATTTAAATTTAAAACTAATTCAATAAATGAATTAAATAGGATTATAATCTGAATTGGAATGGCGAATGCATAATAGCTGAAATACAATGCCGGCGAACGGCGAACTCACCACAGCGAAATTCGCGCTGTCAAAATTAGAACACCCGCAAGCATATGAAATTGAACACAGCCAAAGCGAAATGCGAAGTTCGCTTAGCGGCGTTTCATGGCGATAGATTTATTTCTATCGCCCTGCTGGGCGATGACAGCTGTACTTGCCAAAGGTGGCCGTATTTGTTTTTTTGCTTTCAAAGTTTTAAAAGAAAACAACCTAAAGACGATTTTTTTTTGTTGTTTGAAAAATATAGTTGCAGATTTGTTAAATCTGGCTTGAAACAAATTATTTATAAAAATCTTTCTTTGTTTTACATTTATATTTGTTATCATTTCCTCATTTCTAAATATGGTTTAGTTTTTTCTAAATATGGTCACCCAAATCATAAAGGCGACCAAATGGGATCAGCTGTTTTCGCTACCGCTCTAATTCTGTTTAAGTAGGGGAAATAGCTGGGCGAACGGTGAACGACAGCATCGCCCAATTCGGCGAAGTTTGCCGTTCGCCGGTATTGTATTTCAAGCATAACGCTGACGAGATGTCATGATAAGATTAGTAGCCTCATGGCTCTTTGGAATCTATCTTATGGGCAGTAGCGCCGGCGTCGCCGCCGCCGCCAATTCTTTTTGAAGTTGACCACGCCGGCGCAAAGGCTGTCGGCGTAAACCTCTAGTACATACATACACTGTTGTAATATTTGATATGACTAATTAATGAACTGGTTTTAAAAAATATTCTATATGCTTTCAATTTTAAATTGGTCAGCGGTGTCGTGATAAATTATTTCCCCATCCAGCTGGTATATTTCGTTACTTCCCAATAAACATTGGGCTTGGTTAAAAATTCGAAAGTGGCTGGAAAACCAATCTTTTTCGAGTCTTATGGAACCTTCGGTATCCAATGTATGTATTTTCTCTTCGTTATGAATTCAAAATCCAGGCCACTATCGAATTGAAATTGTAATGAGAGAGAGTGATTTTCTTATATTTCCCTTCGAGATTGAGCTGAATTTCACTTCCTCTCTTGTTACTATGGGTTTAATATATATTTTCGAACCCATCTCGAGTGTATTTCCAATATATGTTTTATGTTTGTGTGTACATATTTCAATGGTACAATCCAATGGGCTCCTTGTCCTTTTACGATAATTATCGTAAATACGATACGATAATTATCGTATTATAATATCACATGCTGCACAGCTTATTTCTGTTATGTTAGACGCTAAACTTGTAAAATAGGGGCAGCCTCCGTGCACGTCTATAACTTGTTTATACCTACGAAAAAACGCATTAACATAAAACCGGTTTGATTCAACACATATTTCTTTCTAACGTTTATTCCTCAATCTATAAAGCGCACTTGATTAAACCGTATTGAAAAGTAAAAAATTCCGTTAGTTTTATTCGCCATTTATTTAAAATAAATTTGCGCGGTGAACCGAAATGGAAGCGAACAGTAATACAAATTTATTCTAATAAAAAGTAGATACTATTAAAAACGGGCTGTATAAAGAAAAAATAGCCAATTTTGATTTCGCGTTAAATGAATAATTCGTTTATACGGTTTTTCTAACCGATGCGAGAAATAAAAAACCGCTTTGAAAACAAATTCGAATCAATACCCTTTTCGATTTCAAAACGTATTGAAATTTTGTTTATGCATCTGTTTTGAATCACATCGAACTGAGTCACAGCGCTTAATGTGTCCGTATAAGCAAGGTACCCAGTAGAAATCGGTTGTATTAATTCTTGAAGGATGCTTGCTATATGAGTGAACTAGTGTGAACAATTCATGCGTAGTCATGAATTTCCACGAATAAATTCAAATTCAAGCGAATTGCCAGCGAACGTACGTTGTCGTTGTTTTAAGTACATTTCTTGATAAATTTGAAGTGGAATTTTTGTAATATTATCAGTCTTGTACAAAAATTTTAGTGAACGGACGTGTTATGCGACACTATTTTCAGCACAAACGGGCTTTTACAAGATAAGCATTTGCATATGTAAGTGCTACTTGTTTGTATGCCTCCGTATATTAAAATGTATCAGAGAAGTAGCATTAACATATGGGGATCTTGTAAGAATGCTTTAATACTGTTCCATTAATGAATTTTTGTATGTGTGAAACATTAATACAGCCATATGCATACATCACTAGTACAAGTGTATGATTAAGGTACGCATACGCTCTGAGAAACCACGCGTGTTAAATGGAAATGAAGGTTCATTTATACTGGCATGTATACACAGCAGCAAGCTCATGCCACCAACAGCGATGTCGTATGCTTAAGATTTCTACTGGGTACTTATATGCGCAATTTTCAGTACGTAATTTGCATTTAAGTACATTCCCTAAGGCATACATACGTATGTACATGCATATGTATGTGTCCATAAATTTGAAAGTTCTTAGTCATTTGTATACTTCTCTTGCTTAAATGGTTGGATGCTTGTAATTGTAAATCGTTCTATAGTCATAAAATAATAACACAACTTTTTGCTTTTGGTTGGAAATTGAACGAATAACCGACGGGTGCAGATATATGTAGGCAAATGATCTTCGAACCACAAAAGCCCTAAAATGATCACCAAAAATTCATAATCAAGAAAAATTTGAAATTTGCATGTAAATCAAAAGTATGTGCATACATATAACTAATAGTGGTATGCATATTTATATGTACTAGTGTTCGCCCAGCGGTTGAAATTCAACCGCTAAAATTAAGGATAGTTTATGTGAGTTGAGTTGAGCTGAAATAAAATTTGTTGGAATGGGTTAGGTGGAGGGGAGTTTAGCTTAGTACTTAGCATAGCATAACATAGAATAGCATTAGATCCAATAACATAACATATGTAGCATAACACATCACAATATAACATCGCACATTCTTCAGTTGTATTTCCTTTTTATCCCTATCACTTTCTTCCTCTCTATCTTTGTCTCTATCGCTTTTAATGTTTATGTTTATCTACACCTTCATATTCATGTTCATGTTCATGTTCATGTTCAAGTTCATGTTCATGTTCATGTTCATTTTCATGTTCATGTTCATGTTCATGTTCATGTTCATGCTCATATTCATCTTCATCTTCATCTTCATCTTCATCTTCATCTTCATCTTCATCTTCATCTTCATCTTCATCTT
>NW_016162998.1:0-39072 GCF_001687245.7 Rhagoletis zephyria | reverse complement strand
CGCGGTAATTCGTTCCGAAAATGTCACTCAACTGCGTTTATAAGAAAAACAAAAGAAAATGTGCATAGATCAATAATGTGGCAAAAAAAAGTGTATAACTAGGGGTCTTTATCTAAAGTGATAAACTGCTAATAAACTTGATACAAAGATAAATTTATAATTCTCATTTTCGTTGTTGGTGTTTCCGACAGGGTAGGAGTGTGATGTAATGTGGAACGATTTTCCATCATCCCTTGTCAAATTTGGTTTGGAAATAAACCGGTTTCGGCGTTGTGCCATCTTCAGTGTCATTTTTCGTGAGACAAGGGATGACGAAAAATCGTTCCACATTACATCATAAATTTATAAGTTTGACAAATGAACTGTCAACATAATGGACGAGGTAAGAATGAAATGTAACTAGCCATATAAGCTAAATAATAAAAAATGTTATTCAATTATTTACCAAGGTGCGTTCATGTAAGATCAAGTAGGGACTATATTTCATTTCTATCATTTAAGATTTTTTTTTAGAAAAATAATTATGTCATTTTATTCTTACGACACTACTTTCAAAAAATATGGTAATCAATTTTTTGATTTTGTAGAAGACAGGAAAAATCAAGGCGCACGCCACAAATCGAAGGAGAAGCTCGGCCAAACACTAACATACACACATACACTAACCAGAATATGTTGTCGTACAGTGTTTTTTTTTTTTAATATTTACAATGTTTTTCTAAATAAATTTTTTTCGTCAAATGGCAAATAAAGTAATGATTCAAAGTTTTTACAAAATTTAGGAAAATTCGAAAAATTTTCACCAAAAATTTAAACTTTTAAATAAATTTTTAGAATTTCAGTATGCGGTTTTGTAGTTCACTCAATTTCAGTATAATAAAGTACAAGCCCTAAGTGGCTATATACTACCGTTGATTTTTGAGAATTTTTCTTTGCTGCTGATGTTGCTCATTTTCTCCATATAACGGATGCGTGATAGTTTTTTTTTGTATGGGAAAAAATACCGAAGAGCGTCAGTAAAAAAATTCTCAAAAATCAACGGTATTTCCTTGAACTGGCTAGAAACAGGTGGTCAGATATACAGACCTGCAAGATAAGAAGAGACCTTTGACCTTATTATAACAGGTAGAAGATGTCGCATCTGCTTAATAGATCAAGCATAGAACGGCACACTGGTCTCTAGCAAGCATCTGACCAGAATAGGAAAAAAGAGAAATACACTTGGATCCATAATATTGGGTCTTATAAATAAAAGCTAAGCTATTACTTTTTCTTAAAATTTCACACCTTTTACTCGATTTATTCAAAGTATCAGGTTGACCGAGCTTTGCCCGGTATGTATGTGTGGTAAAAAAATTGGATTTTGATATCTATTAAGTAAATTCCTTACTCTAAAATTTAGGTGGCAACCCTATTCCGAAATACACTGGAATGAATGGTACATATATTGAGCGTATTTGTACTGTGTATACATGAAAGAAATGTTGATTTAAATTAACGAAATAAAAATTTGTATTACATAGAATCGTGGCAACCCTGGGGGAAAATATTTTCTGACCAAAGTTCTCAGCGATACCTTTCATTTGATATCCATATTGCGATGTTTTACATAAATTGTGTAGAATCGAAAATTAGTGGCAACCTTACACTATTATCCTAAGGGATAACATTTTGTATATAGGGAAAGCATTGTTTAAGAATCCTTGAATAGTAGTATTTTACCTTTATTTCTAAACAAAAATTTAAATAAATATGCGATTCAAAATAGGTGGCAACCGTNAATCCTTGAATAGTAGTATTTTACCTTTATTTCTAAACAAAAATTTAAATAAATATGCGATTCAAAATAGGTGGCAACCGTATAAAAAATATTTTTGAATTAGGGATCTTTAAAATACCTTCCATTTGATACCCATAGTACATATAATGCTATAATTAAATTGTAACTAATTTCGAATAGGTATCAACCCTATACGAGTCTTCTCGGAGTTAATGCCTATTCAGATAACCTTTAAATCCAAAAGATTATATGTGTACAAAAATTTCATCAAAAATCGTTAGACCCGTTTCCTAGAACCCTATGGATATATATATATATATATATACAAGAATTGCTTGTTTAATATAATAAGATAAATTTAAGTAAAAGTTCTGAAACTTTAAGAAAAATCAATTGCTTTGTTTTTCTTCATAAGGCCCATTGTTTCAAAATTATCTACATAGTTATGCACGGCACGTAAATGAGCTCAGTTTACTGCCGGGTTAAAAGAAAATAAATACTAATTCGCTTTTGCTGATGAATCATACTTGATATGCGATATCAAGTCATTGAATTAGTAAGCAAAAATAAATATTTATACTCTAAGTATGAAGAGTACATTATTTAATGCAAGTACGAAACTGTGTCAAGTCCAACGTTACTTCTTCAGTTTTCGGAAAATTATTGTTTATTTATTGTAATGTAATTTCTAGGAAGATTGCGGCAAACTATTTAACAAGTGCATCATTATTTTAGTATACTAGCATATGTTCGCCTGCATGAATGGCCTCAGAACTCTTTTTGAGATTAAATCTTACTTAACATGCTTGAATAAAGCCGAAAACCTGAGTGCCTTACGATTTTAAAGACTTGGAGATAGTCCCTTCAGAGTAATTGTGGTACCGTCTTTTGGGGGTCGCTGACAAAAATTTAGGCGACCAAATAAATTATAATGCCGCACTTAGCAGAATAGGAGAAAAGGAGGTTCAGAAGAAAACAAAATTGCAAAAAATTCTGATAGCAGCGAATCAAGATCTTATAAGCAATTTTAATGGAGATGAACGACAAAGTGATAAATTAATTTCGTAATGGTGAACCCATACATATAGCCGGCTTATAGGGGGCAATTTTGAATTCAGTTGCAATTTTTCTTAAACTAATTAGTGCATAAAATAAGGCTCCAAATGAGCCCACTTAAAAGCTTGTTTTTTTTTTTTAATTTTTCTAATAAGCCTTTAAATCTTACTTATAAACAGTAGAGAAAGCAAGAGGTTTTAAAATACGAAAAAATACGAAATTAATTGCGCTGAGTAAAGGATTAAATTATATTTTTTTCTCAATCATTTCGAAAATATGTCAAACTAGCACCAAAAATAGTGCAAATGTGGTTATTTTACGCATCGCACACCATCTGCAATGTAGATGTTGTTTGTTTGTGCATTGCATAGGCTTTCTCACTGCATTTACAAAAAAGCTACTTTCGGATGTAGTAGATGCACCAAACAATTAAAGTTAAAATTATGTCGGATCTATGCTGATGTGTAGGCCTGTATGATATGTACACACTTAAATTTATTAACAATATTTGACGCAATTCAATGATTTAATCAAGTGGTAATAATATTTTACATCTAACTGTTTGTATATTGATTTACTAGAATATTGATTTAATTCATTTATTGCCAATTATATATGTATATCATTCAACTGCACGAACTGTATGTATATTTACTAAACAATAAAGTTAGCAAATTTATTCGAAGTTTTGCTATTCCTCCTAGTTTTTGGGTTAATAAATTTTTCATAAATTTTATAAAGGTAACCAAAACTACTATGTATGTACTATTTATACATACCAAATCTCGTACAATAGCAATGAAAATAATTTACATTTTCGTTTATAAATTTTTCAATCTCAATTATTATCTTGAGAATTTATGCCACTAAAAGCAATAAACTTGCTTAGTAATACCGATTTTTCAACTAATTAGTAAATATTTTTAGTTCATTAGTTTATTTACAGCAGGCGATAAGTAAAAAAAAAATTTAAATAAAGTATGTGGATAAAGAAATTGTTTCAAAGCGATTCAAAACAGCAACTTAATGTACTTAATTCATCGTTTGCCACAATTTACTTCCTGCCCAATTTAAGATGCTTCATCGCTCGGATGACCTTATCTCTTCATAAAATTAGAGTTTACTCGCGTTCTAATAAATTTTTGAAAAACGGCTGATGAACCACTTGGCATTCCATTGGCCATAGCCTTTTCTTTGGTTAATCTTAATTCATTGTTTTCTTTCTTAATTTCATTTGATTTAATTTGTTTTCTTTTTTTGTTGCTCTCGAGCATCTGCTTTTGTTTTGCTTTTGGAATCTGTTGTTGATTCACAGTCGTATGTATTTTGATTATGCATAGCTTTGTAAATATATTTTGTATAAACATATACATATATGTACAATAGAGCGTCTCGCCTCGGCAAACTTTTTTTTCGATACGGTCTAATGTACAGCCTGTACCGACCCATTACGGCATAGCTCAACCGTACCTTAGAAAAATTAATTTATTTTTACTTATGTAGCAACTAACTACAAATTGATGTGTAATCACCAAGCAGCCTCATTGAGATAAACCAAATGCTTACACTTATGAAACATAACTTTACAAATAATTCAATATTAGTTGAAAAATCATCTAACTGTAGGCAATTAAATATTTCAGCATGAAAAGTCATCTACAAAAGAAACATACTGACTTTGAAGTGCTTTAAGCCAAATGCATTTTAAAGTAGTTGAAATCAAATGCAGAGTCGGATAATTGACTGATGCCTAGGATGCCATGTTAAAGTCAAGAGTTCGTTCCAAGGAAGAAAGTCAGATCTTCAACTAATTGTGGTGGGTACAGAACTGGTTGAACATCGATATTTAAACTAGTTTCTTTCCGTACTGGGCATAGAAAGATATTTTTTATGAATTTATGTGGATATGCATGTATGGTAGATAGTCTTGTTGGGAGTGCAAGTCTTTGAACGAATGAATAATTTTAATTTTCACGAATGTGATTAGTAGTAAAGAGAAACCTTATTAGATACATATGTATATTTATATATGCATAATCCGTCAAATGCGAAACGAAAATGTTTGAAATTTAGCAAAAGAGTCACAAACCGAATGAATATTAGTCATCCGGTTCTAATTTTTATACTTTTTACGTATTTATACATACAGCCCGCGACAAAACGATAGCAACTCAACATTTTGCACAGTTTTGACTATTTATCTTTTATTTGTTTAATGTTGATTATTTTTATAAAAGTATAGCTCTTTATCTAACAAATATCATATAAATCCAAATTTCAGACTTTGTACAAAAATTATAAAAATTCCACAAACTTTTCATCCCAATTCCAAACATTTTAGATTTGATTTCTAGCATAATTTTTGGTATGCAGTTTTATAGCGTATTAAATTCTAGTACAATAGAGTGCAAGTTTGAGGTTGCTAAAAAATGGCGTTGATTTTTGATAATTGTTTTATTTGCTTACAAGAGAAAGCGCGCGATATTTCTTCCATACAAAGTATTTTTATTTATGAAATATTGAAATTTTGCACACTGCCGTCTTTTAGCCCCACTTAAAATATAGGATAGGTTTTATATAGGTTTAGACAAACGGAATTTTTCATACTGCATACCTCTGGAAGTATTTAAGGGGGAGTACTGGAACTTGGTGTGGATATGTACGAAATCATTGGAGAAGGGCCCGTGGCTCCTCTCATACAGACTGAATTTTTAATACTAGCAGGTGGTAAAATATTTACTTCAATTCAAAGTTCATATTTGATAAATTATTACAATATAGATGTCGAAGGAAATGGTTTTGAAAATGCTTTATTCTTAAGTTAGACTACGTTCAAATTGACGAGCTAAACATGTTAAATGGGCTTGAACCAGTTAAATGAACAAAACATGTTCATAAACAAGTTAAATCGCATGCAATTGTTGTTGGGAAATTGAACCAGTTAAATCTTTTAACTCGTTTGAAAACAAGTTCAGCGCAGAGTTGTACCAGAAAGCTTTCTGCTCCGACCAATCAGAAAGACCCAAAAGCTTTCATTTGACACGCCAACGTTCAAAAAATTTATATTGTGAAAAATATTAAAAATTATCAAAAAATATCAAATTTGTATGCATGTCTGCCCGCCAAAAAAGAGGCCAAGGCGGTAATTAGTTATTTCCCATCAGGTCTCGTCGTACGCAGAGATAAATAGGGCATACGAACTAAACATTTTGACGTATCCAAATAATCCGTATGCATTAATATCATGAAGCAGACATTCGCATAAAACAAACTGAAACACAAAAACTTGATTTTGAATATTTTTTTCGAATTTTTTTATTGGTAATCAAACAACCGTCAAAGTTAACTCCAAATGTTCAATGTGGACGATTGTGTATTCCAATGGGCCAATTTGATCGTAATAGTACTTAAAAAATCGAGTTCAACTTGATTTTGGAAAAAAGTTTAAGCAGTAATGAAATTATCCGGCCCTAACGCGAATTTCATATGAACAAATATTCCCAAAAATTATAAAGCAAAACAGAAAAACAATCTTTTCCAATTTGTTTTTGTTTTGCACGTTGAATTATGAAAACAATTTACTCAGATGGAATTGGCGATTTTCGTTTTCTGGGGGACACAATTTTTAGAACCGTGCTACGATTTTGAAAATTAATACTTTTTTTGATTGGAAAATCCCCCATCTCAAAATACTTCCCCATATATCTAATTTGAAAAACATTTCTCAACTATGCCAAAGATTTTAGAGTAAAAAAATCATGTATTTATTTTTTTTAAAGACAAAGCTATGAAAAATGATAATTCGAAGACAATTTCTTTGTACGGTAGAATTATATGCAGATGATATGTAGTGTTATTGAGTAAAGCTATAATTTAATTGGGCGTTGGCTCATTCTTCGACCAGAGTGAGGAGATCATGCTTTTTGGATCCAATCTCCCCCATCCCTTGTCAAGTTTTGTTTCGAGACAAACCTGTTTTGGCGATAAGCCTCATTTCTCGTCACCAAACTTAACTTGACGAGAGATGACGAATTTCATCCAAAATACATTAAGAATTAATATTTTTTTAATCTTTTCTGAATCTGGTGTTCACTATTTCTGAAAAAAAAAATCACGCTCTACAGAGTGATGAGGAGAGTCTAGAAAATCAGCGAGACAATGAAGTTACTAATCCGTTTCGCAATCTCGAACTATCTCGATCAGCAGCCGGATTTCAACATTCGCTATCGCAAATTTTGATCGCATCTGTTGCTTTTACGTGTAGTATACTTTTAGGCCCACTGCTTTTCGTTTAGAAAATTTTGGCGAAGAAAATTTAGCGTAGCGTTTGTCAGCATCCCATTGCAGGCCATTAGAGAACATTTCGGGTCGCTCTTTTTGGACCGTGCAAGCAAATTAGATGTCTACAGACGCGTGGACCCGATATTTCAAAGAAATATATACAATTAATCTTTGCCTATAGCCCGTCATCATGAAGCTCATACACTGTGCACTGTAATGCAAAAATGAAAGCGAAATATAGTAAAATAAAAAATTAGCAAATCACTGAAAATGTCTAGACTTCAGGTTGAGGTGGTTGAACGACTGTTGCTGCTGACGATGTTGATGCCAATGCGCTGTGCTTACGGTGGTGTTAGTGTTTTGCTGAATTGTGCTTGAGTTTATACTCCCCGACTTGGTGTTATTTTTGCGTGCCAGGAATGTTGAAATTTTCCAAGTGCACACATGTGCTCGGAAACATGGCACGCATATGTATGTACATGCATACTGACACATACTCATGTATGCATACAGAATGCAATAATATAGACGTATAAGTGTTATCCATGTACATATGTATGTATGTATGTACATTCCTATCCAACGCCGCGCGCGCTAATGGCGCGCAAATCACACTTTAAAAAGCCGCTGAAATATTTATGATATTTTATTGCTGTGTGACTTCCAAAAAAAAGGGGGAAAAGACACGAAAATTTATTATTTAACATTTTTTAAGCATTATCAACTATTTTGTTTTTAATTGAAACGTACGCCGAAGCAGACCTAAAATGGTGTTGCAAATGTGAACGCAGTTGCGTGCGGTTCCGCAACACCTTCGCGCACGCGCTTTGGCGCTGAAGTGTAAAAGTGCGTGAACGATTTTTAAACCATTTTTTTGTTTGGCTTGCATTAGTTTTCTGTCTTTAGACGAGCGCCGAAAACATAATTTATAAATACATATATTTTAACACCTTCGTAAATATTAAGGAACATTTACTTCTTCGGTCAGTAAAGTTCCCATGTGCCTAAGCACATTAGGGTTGTACCTACTAGTTTTTTTTTTGTAATTGTTAAGTCATTTTTTTGCTTAGAAAAGAAAATATATATTTTTTCGATTTTTATTTATTCCTTCGCCTTTTTATTGCCTCCTCCTTAGTATTTGCGTGAAGAGGGCAATTCGAAGTAAATAAAACTAAATAAAAAGAAATTATAATTAAAAGGTTAACTGCAAATTTTAACTAAAAAAATGTCTGAAGCTTTCAGTTAGGAACTATCCAATTATATATACAAAATCCGAATAGTACTGATATCCGGTTAATATTCGTTAATTTTTTCCCCTATTATCCGGCCAATATCCGTTCATTTGATTATCGAGATTATCATAAAGTTTCATTTATGACAGAAATGCGCTCGGTGGCATAGCATTGCATTAAAATAATATCCGATTCTTCATAAAAATAACCCTAATGCACGCCCGCTTGTTTGTACATACATATGTGCGCGCCACCTTCTCGCATGCGGAAATTCCGCAGACAGCATAATTTAAATTTCTATTATTTACAAAGTCACCAATTTTGGTTTGGCGTACGAAATTGATATGACGAAAGTGTTGATGAGAACAAGAATACGTACATATGTATGTATGTATGTACATATGTATGTTGAGTAGGATTTGTTAATAATTATGTATGCTTGTATGGAAATACAAATATAACTAAAGTCCGAGCTGCGGATAAAGCTCAAGCTCTCAGGCAAGTCTTCCAAACCGTCGCCCTACGTGCACTTTATCAGTTAAAGTAGCAACAAAAGTGTACAAATATGCAATGTATTTATGTATGTGCATAGCTATACTACTTATATATATCTTAATATATATACACATACACAAGTAAGCTATATACAAAGCAAACAAGCCAAAAACGAAGTTGTGAAATAACAAAAGACTTTTGAAGATGTCAACAGTAAAGCTAAGGCACTGCCAAAGGCGCAAACACAAATACAAAAGAAAGAGAAAGTAAATAAATAAATTAAATAAGTCCCCACTTTAATTTGAATTTAATTAAAAGATTGCACTCGACACTTGTCGACGACCTAAGCGAAAGACCGCATCTTGCATTTAAACATACATATGTACATACATACATACATATGAATGTTGTACGTATACGAGTTTATTCGTCCGCAACGCTCAGCCTGTCTGTCAGATGGGACGTTGAGACGTTGTACAGTGTGTAAGAAATGAAAAATGGCATGTAAATTAAATTCTGAATGTGATCTTTCCATCTCTGAAGGCGATAGATATCAAGTCATAAACTAAAAAGTAAATTTTTAAAGGATTTGGGAGGTAAGTTAATTTGTCTACTAAAACACAAATCATTCTTCAGAATGGCTCTTGGATGAGATAGGTATTATAGAAGATCTCAGTCCTTTATTTTCATTCATTTTTCCACTTATTACCTCTCTAAATCAACTGGAAAAATACCGAATATCGATTCTGCATATAATTATTCGATTCGATACGTGAATCAAATTGACAGTAACAATCGAAAAAATATCGAATCGAAAATACTGATTAATCAATCTAAAAACGACGTCAATAGTCAAAAATATCCCGGGGTGTTATCCACATGTCCAATACGCCAAAGACAGCGCACTTTTATGCGCTTGGCAAATCCTAATTCAGAAACCATTGGTATACCGTGGGCGTGTCTATGGGCTTGATGGAATTTCTTGGGGTAACGTTGTTCAATTTTGAGGGACAAAAAGTGCTGCGAGCATATATTATAGTTCCGCGCTAGGCCGTATGTACGATGCTTAGAAAATTCTATTTGCAAGATATCGTTGCGCTAAAATTTAGCACTGTATCGTGCCAAGGCTAATGCAGTCTCACAAAAAACGAAGTGCAAATCCTGAATTCTCCCGCTGAAACCAATTTTTTCACTAGAAGAAAGAAGCGGTTGATCTTACCTTAACCAACAAATTTCTATCGGATCACATCAAAGAATGGGTGATCTTGAAAGATGATTCTCTGTCTGTTCAGCGATTAGTCTTGAAACGAGAATACCAGATCACCCTAAATTCGAAACTCTGAAATTAATTGAAGAAGCTGACTGCTTATTTTGTGGAAGTACTTATGTCGACAAAGTAGAATCAGGATGGGAAAAGCATTACTATAGCAGCACGCTGAGCGAGATTCTCAAAAAATCTAACTGTTCTTATACCACTTTTTTAGAAATCCATTTTCTGGGTGGGGGGAATTCCAGACACGCACAGATATTGAAGTGGAAAGCACGATACTAGACTACATAGTACATTGCATCACTGCAGGTGATTAAGTAGTCAGTGAGGTTTTATTTGGTCCCATTTGCCCACCGAGTTCAATGTGGGAAAGACAGGCTTACAGAAGCTCTAAAAAGAGTTTTAATGGCCCATCTGGCCACATTCCCACTCACTGGAGGAAAGTTACGGTGGTCTTCATTCCCAAACCGGAGACATCCTTTATGCTGAGGATCCTAAAGCAAATGGTCGGAAAGTACGTTATATCAAAGGTGTTGGTGTACACCCATATTTGTTTTTGACTTTGAGGCAAATTAGTGTTACGCCGCCATTTCAAACCAAATTTCACTTTTTAGTTATTTAACATAGGTTTTGTTTCCAAGAAGTCTTAGCTATGACAGAATTACTCAAAGCGACATTATCCTAAGGGAGCCAATATATTTTACCGCGACTTATTTTCTTTCTGGATAGTTCTTTCAGGCTGAAAATTCTTCGTCGATTCAGGCCCTTACAATAAAAATGTCTGCTGAAGTCTTTGCTAAACATTGCAGGCCTTTTTATATAAAAAAAAATGTGTGCTCATGCCAACCAATGTTGAAACACGGTGCTGCTACGCCAGTGCTGCGGTTACAGTTGATTCTCATTGTTGGGTGTCGTTGAATGCCTGGGCGACGTCGACTCCCTTGACTGACTGCTGCTGACTGCCGGCTACTGATTGTCGATTGTTGACTGCTGATTATTGTTATGGCTGCTTTGTCGTCGTTATTTGTTGTAATGACTATTGTCGTCTTGGTATGTGTTGTTAGGAGTTGTTTGTTTTAATGTTACTCTTTTTATTTCTTGCCTACATTTTGCTTTTTAACTTGCTTCCATTTTGTCTCTTTTTTCTTAAATATCAATCCTGAAGTTGCATTATCCATGAATCGCATGAATCGGTCGGTTAACCGGATAGGCAAAAAACACACAAGTGATAAAAGGCACAAAAGTGCAAAGAGCAGTGCGTATGTGAAGTCAGAAGCAAGAATAACTTAATTCCAAAGTATAGCGGGGGACGCAGGCAGACCAAAAGAACAGAGCGAAACAGACTCATATTCGATGGAATATGCGTGCATTTCTTGTTTGTCTGTCATGCATTGGGTCTCTTGTGATATTGCAGCAACAGTAAGGCAGCAAGATTATTTCTACATATGTATGAAACCTCAAATGTGTAATACTACATATGTAGATATGTACATACATACATACGTATGTATGAAATAGACATCAACGAATCTTATCTATGGGATAGCATCTAGGGCATTAAATCCCGAAGCATCTTAAGAATCCCGGGATTTCGGGTTGTAAAAATTCTAATCCCGGGATCCCGAGATTTTTCGGGATTTCGACTTCATCACAACTTTTTGCATTCTACAGTAGGTTCGCCTTTTTCAAACCACACACATTCATTGTCATTACATTTGGTCTTAGGGTAGCATAATGCCCCTTATTAAAAGAGTATGTAATTTGATGTTTAAAGATTTTTATTCTAAAATATCTATATTACTTTTCAAAAACATTTGCTCATATTTACAGAAATCATTTTCCAATAAAGGCCAACAAATTTAAATGAAGAACAACTCTTGTTGTGTTTTCAATTGCTACCAGATTTTTCGTTATTACACAGTTCTTGCACAAAATATTTGAACAAGTACAGTTATTCAGGCAGTTCCTTCCAAGTGCAAATGACTCAAGTTCACTTTGAATCCAAATTTTGGTGTTCTGTATTTCTCGTGTTTCAAGTTAAATGAATTATTTTTTTCGTTTTCAACATCTCTTTCATTATGTAAATGAATCAGTAAAAATATCGGGATGCCGGAGCTGTAATCCCGGGATTTCGGGACATGGAAAATTGGACCCCGGGATTGAATGCCCTAATAGCAACCCAAGTGAATGAAGTGGTAGCGCAGATCAGCTGAAGTTTAACTTGCTTCGTTTGCTCTTCCTGCTCTTCCCCTTTGTTTTAGTCATCTGTATGTAGATATGTACATATGTACTTTGCATAACGTATGTATGATCGTCATGAAAGGCTTCTACAGCGTATGATGAAATTCAAGATGTGATATGATACAATTGACAAAAATCAAAAACGAACGAAACAGAATAAACTGGGTGAAGCATAAAAGTCACAAGATAGCTAGAAGCTGTATACATATGTACAAAGTATGAATGTACTATGTATAAGAACATTTGTATGTATGTACATATGTACACATTTCGGTATATCACAATATTGCATTATCAAAGGCACTTAAATGTCTTGTAGTTACTTGAATTACACCACTTTTAGAAATTCTACAAGTATGCAACTCTTTTGCAATTAGTATAACTACACACCAGCATGCATACATACATATTTACCAAACAGACATAATACTCACATACATTCATGGTAAACTTTCTTTCCATTCTCTCGACAAATGCCCAGAAGCCATAAACATTTTCTAATCGCTCCGTTGCGTTCGTCACATTAGAGTCTCGCTTGTTTCACACAAGTACTAGGCTAACAAACAGTTAGAACGTAAGTAATTTCCTTTCCAATGCCTAAATGGCAGCTAGAAATCCATATACTTTTACAGATATCTTATAGTATGTATATGTATATGCACTAGTTCTTCTTTTATGATTTTTATTTTTTTTTTTGTAATGGAGAAAGCAGCTGAGCAATTGTCATTTGTGTGGCTTTAAACTGATTTCTACTTAGAAAGGAAATAGGGCAAAAATAGGATTTCCACTTAAGTGATTCACATTCTAAATATTTGGTTTTTGTTCTTATTTCTTCTATTACTTCTTGACTCTTTATAAGTAGAATTCAAATAAAGTGTTCAAGTGTGATTGACGTCAGTTTTAACGGGTAATGGATATACATTACTTAAGTTAACATTTGTACCTACTTACTAACACATGGTCAAAAGTACATACATATGTCCATTTATTTTTACGATAAGCCTGCGGTATGTAGTTGACTCATTGAGTTTGTTTTAGGATGATAGCTTATCTAAAGGCAATTTACAAGTCCTCAGGCTTGTAAGGACAAACACATTTGTTTTTGTTTTTTTAAGTGTGTTTATTTTTGTCTACAATAATTGCAGAACCCGAGTGAATCATTCCCCGAAAATATTGGGAATCAGTGTCCATTATCAATATTTTTTTTGAACGCATTTCCTTCCATACAAAGTATATTCAACATTTTTTTTTTATGGAAAATAGTAATATAGTAAACGCGATTTTTAGCAACTTAAAACTTTCACTTTAGAATTAGAATTTCATGGGCTATAAAACTGCGTACTAAATTAAAAAGTTGAAAATTTAGGTGCAACTTAAAAAAATTGCCTCCAAAAGATTTCTTAGTAAAATTTTTACAATAAATTTGAATTCCTCGGTTGAAAATCTACAAGACAAGTCCATAAAATTAAAAAAACAAATTTTTTTGTTAGAGCTAGCCAGCAAAGTATTCATTTTTTTCAAAATTAATGTTCCAACGAAATTTTTTGTTGGTTGAATGAATGATTATATGTATAATGGCATTATTTTTCCCTTATAGGTCATTATGTCAGCTTTCGAACGCATATTTTTCCATATTTTTATCTTATACCTTTCAAGATACATATATATTTGTAAAAGCCGTTTTTTTAGTCGTTTTAGACTCAATTTAAAACAATTTGTTGGCTACAAAAAAGATGGCCCTGCCAGCTGTCCATATATAATAAACCAAAGTTTCAAACTTTGTAGAAAACAAAAAAAAATATTACAACGAATTTTCCTCAAAGTTTCAAACTTTTTCCTGTTAGAAGTGTTAGAATTTTTTTGAATATACAGCCCACCCTTGTACCTATACGATCCTGAAAATTGTGTAATACCTAATGATAATCATTTCACGGCAGTATTTTTGTATTGCTTTAGCTCCATTTTCATAATACAAACATTATATTTTCATACGTAGGCATAAGTATTCATATCCCACATTATTTATGCTTTTAACAAATCAAGCGATTAATTAAAATTCAAGAAACGTATACAAGCACATTTTTCAGCTTTGATTTAGCTATATTTTCTAAAGATTTATATTGACTATTTAGAAATCAAGCGAAGGCTTTCAGAACATTCAAACAAAAAAGCATATCTACGAACTTATTTATATTCAAATACAATATATATGTATGTATAATTCACCTCAAATTTATAGACATCACATTAATTGCCTTTATTTAAGAGAACTAATGGCGTTTGTGGAGCGAAATATAGCCCAAAAGATTTTTAGATATGTACGTATGTATCTGTTTTTGATTCAGCGTTACAAGGCCACTTTTGTTGTTCACACTTTGGCGTTTCGTATTGACCTTAACGGTGTCAAATGTTTATAGTCTACTATATCTTTTCGTTGTAGAAAATTGAAGTGAACACTAAGCATATGCAACATGCGATTGAGTGCTTCCTGATTACTTCAACTTACGGGAAGACAGCAACAATTGTATGGCTATAAAGCTCGACAATAGATATATTTAGTTTTTCTGTTGCATTTCAAAAATCCTAAAAGTCTATTTTTGTTGCTTTTAACTTTATGGTAGACGCATGTATGTAGGTTTCTTGCTATGCGATTGCTGCTTACAAAATCTTGATTGCGATCTCCGCCTTGTTGTGTGGTGGACTAACTTCGAATTACGATGTCAGCAGCACGTCGAACTATTTTTGGAAGCAACTTCACGCCATTCAAAAATTCAGAAAACACCGTATTGGACACACCGGAAACATTAAAGCCAACAGGAATATATGTAGAAAAAGCCAAAAAGTTGGGCAAATGTATTAGAATCCAGCAATATTTATGAGCATAAAATGTCTCCAGCACTCATTTACATACATACATACATACATATGTATGTATATTCCAAATTAGGATGAGAATGCCGCCACAACATGCTCACGCGTCTGTCGTCTGCTGTCGGATAATTAAAAATAAATTATGGATTACTTCGTTTGGGGCACGTTGGAACGATTGGACCGATCGCTTTGTCGCTTTGCTGGCGTTCATCGCGAGCCGTCTGAAGGTGTAGCGCGCTTTATTGTGCCCTTTATGCATCTATATCAGTGCTCGTCAAACTTTTGAGTGTGACGGACCGGCTGCAGTTTTTCTATTACGTCGGGGACCGGTACCTTTTTTTATTGATTATTTTTCGTTTACGATCATCTCATATATGTATTAAAATTTGTTTAAATGAATTTCTTTATTAGCCGGGTGTCTATATATGACCTATTACCATTTAATGATAGCAGATATTAGCGATTTTTTATGAATGTTTAACAAATTTAAGTTGTTTTTATTATACAAGTTGTATATAGCCTCATTAAACAGTAATATAAAACATCACAAATGTAATAACTGTAAAGTTATAATAATAAGACATATTATAAGCATGTCAAGTTCTATTAAAATTATATTAATGCTATTGGAAGGTGTCATTCCTTGTAAAGTTACGAAAGTCGATGTTTACTAATGCGAGAGGTGAGCCTGTTTATTATTTACAAGCTTATCAAATCGTGTCTCAATTGTGGACAGTGCGACACGCAATGGAGAACTAATATTTAAACTGTTCCTGTACTTTGTCTTAATAATACTCATGGTTGAAAACCCTGTCTCACAAAGGTAAGATGAAGGAAATGGGAGTAGAGCTTTCAGAGCAATTTCAGCAAGTTCCGGGTATTCTGCTTTGACATGAATCCAAAATGACGCAAGTGATCGTTTAAAAAATCGTTGTCCATTTCGCGACGCCCTTTGCGGACCGGCGACTTATGGCTTACGGACCGGCACCGGTCCGCGGACCACCACTTTGACGAGCACTGATCTATATAATACTCTTACATACGTGTGCACGTATGTATGTACATTAGGGTGGTAAAAAAAAAAGGTGAAATCGGAATTTGTATGCTCTCACCCGCTAGTATTTTATATGAAAAAGAAAACAACTTTTCCTAGAAATGGTATAGAATTCTTGAAAATCAATATTTTTCGATCGGAAAACTCTGGTTCTCTTCAGGAGACTGCCATTATTGAAACCAATTTTTTTATTTTACCATTTGTTAATACTAGGACTAATAAAATACAGTTATTATGAAAAATTTTTTAAATAAACAATTGAGTATTATTACTTCGAATCTCCCAAGAGAAACGGAGTTTTCCGATCGAAATATATTGGTTTTCAAGAATTCTATACCATTTCTACGAAAAGTGATTTTTTTTTCATATAAAATACTTGGGCGTGAGAGCACGCAAATTCCGACCTCACTTTTTTTTCTGTCATTTCTACGAAGAGTTGTTTTTTTCATATAAACTACTTGGACAACTTTGAGCGCTTTTAGCGACCTCTAAATATTTTTTGATTTCAAAATAAAAAATAAGGGTATACAAATTCCGACTTTACTTATTTACATGCATTTTCTGATCACCCTAATGTACATTTGTTTCTTTATTGGAAGAACTTTTTCAATGATGCTTTTAAGAATTCGAACGCTGCACGCTTGCTACGCTTCGAGCCAATTGAACGCATTCGCGTTTGTGGAAAAGTTATTTGTCTGGGGGCTGCTCTAGGGTTGATACGACTATGTGGAAAATCGATTTTTTTTGTTGCGTTCATTCGCTTTAAGATCAATTAGAAGTATTTGAAAGCATATTAGCATAAAGTGCTTTGAATATATTTGTGAAACTAAAAGCTCTTAATTGACTGATTGACTGTTGCTTTCGCCTCGATTTGTATTTTTATTGCAATGTGCTCATATTTAATGGCATTGCAATGAATGATAGAGATAATTGAAAAAAAAATGTCAATAAAAATTGGTCCAGATGTAGCTTCATGGTAACAAATATCTAACAAGGTTTTGAATGTTTGCTCGTAGGGGGTACCAGAAGGACCCAGGGGTACAACATCCCACAAAGATTCTCTCTAACAGAGGTCTAAATGTTCTTTTCTGCCATAAAAAAGCTTCTAATAAAAACTATTTACCTGCCGGAGTTGGCACATCACAAATTGCTTCCATTTTCATAAAACATACATATACCTTCTGGAAGTCTTAACACGTTGTATGATCATTGATCAATATGTTTATTAGAGCAAAAACTTCGCCGATGAAGAGGAAGGGATACGATATTAGGTATCCTTTTTTTATCTGAGCCTTATAACTACATACATATGTATGTACATATTTGTATAATATCTTTCATGAAGTTTCTTTACACCATCATACGGGTTTTGTGTACACCCAGGAGGCATTTTCCTTATTTAAAGAAAAATAAATATGTACTTCTAGGGTTAAGAGCATTTTCGAGTTTTCATAAAAGTTCAGCATAACGTTCTCCCGGAATTTCGACACATCGTTTTTCTTTAATCGAATCAAATACGAATACCAAAAAAGTAATATTCATCACCAGGGAACGGATTCTATGGAAATTGCCTTTTTTTCTGCTAAAGAGATAGAGTATATTCGATTAAGAATGTCCACGATTTAGCTTTCCCTGATTACATATATACACATTCGATGTTGCCTTTTTTAAGATATTTGCCTTTTTTTGGCTTTTTTAAGATATTTGCCTTTTCTACCTTTAAAAAAGTGATTATAGCATTTATAATATTTTTTTAAAAATTAAAAAATATACACATGTCCATGCGGCTTGCCAAATTGGTGTTGGAAAAATTCAAAGCCGTTTTCTCAGCTAACGTAGGCTTGGAGACAATAAGGGGTGTGAAAAAAATTGTAAAGGGCGAGGAAAACGCCCTTATTCCTGATAATATGAACATTTCAAACGTTCCATATTTAAATTGGGCTCCACTTGTATCAACTTACGTCGAGCGCACATTTAGTACATTCAAGGCTTTTCCTCGCGAAAATCGAATGAAAATGCTGCCAGAAAACGTCAAAATGCATCTTGTGGTTCAATGTTACTACAACAACTACAGATTAAAGTTTTATGAGTTAGAAACTCGAAAGGATAAAATAGTCAAAGATTCAAAGTAAAAATTTTTCATATAATGAAACTAGTTCATAGTTTTTCTCTTTTTACTTGTAATATAAACATTTCTAAAATAAATGTATTTTTTGATTGTTCATCGTATTTTCTGTCTTTTTTTAGTGCCTTATTTTGCTTTTTTTTGCAATACCTAGTGCCTTTTCCTGCCTTTTTCGCTATTTGTTTTTGCTTTTTTTATAGGTTTTTAGGTCCTAAAAATCCGTTCCCTGTTCATCACCAAGGCTAACTATAGCTCAATTGTTAATATAAAATATGTATTATTTACTGGCTCCCCAGCTATCGAAGTACTCCCCAGCAAAATTAATTTTATTTAAATTTAGTCTAATTTTGTATGTATGTATGTATGTATATCTGCGGATTTGGAAAGGAATTTTTCTAATTATACCGGAACAGACCCACCTACCGACATGTATTTCGGCCTACTGAGTCGAAATCTGAGGTCCATTTGACTCGCAAAATACTCGCACTTTTCACAATTTACTAGAAATTTTGAGGATGTACGAGTCAAACGGACCTCAGATTCGGAATATAGTGGGTCGAAATACATACATGTCGGTAGGTGGGTTTGGTTAAAAGCACATACCACTTTTTTTGTGTAAATGTTATTCAACAATTTTAAACGACAAGAGAAGGTCCTTTTCGATTGATAATTTATAAAAGTCTAGGTTCTTATACTATTCCGAGTATATTGATTAAAAATATTGAACAAATTGAATAAAAGCTTCTTATGGCGCTTATTTCCCGTTTTTCCTGGCATATTTTTGCCAGCCCTTGTCAAAGTCTTACCTGCTGCTTATGACACATTGAACTTCTTACGCGGTGCTGTANTATTATTATTATTATTATGGTATGGGTCGGGTACCCAGTGACATACCAAGAAATGAGAAGGCAGACAAGTTTGCAAGAGGGGCTACTCCCATTCCACTTTCATTAGCCTGGACGAGAATAGGTATGCCGCTCGCTTCCGGCAACCTAATGNCCACTTTGATTAGCCTGGACGAGAATAGGTATGCCGCACGCTTCCGGCAACCTAATATGTATCGTCACTAGACACGAATAAAGGCGCGAGCTCAAAAGTTGACCGCGAAAAAAGACGCTTAAAAAAACTTCAGCGAAGAAAGACTCTTAACCTAGTTGACGACGAAGAAAGACGCGATAAAATATTTGACGGCCAAGAAGGAAGCGTAAACTTATTTTCGCGGTCAACTATGTTTGCGGATGTAATAGTATTTACATTCCGTAAATAGTTTTTGGGGAATAATGATGAATTTACAGTCCTGGGCCTAGTATAAATCTATGATTACGTGTCTTTCTTCGCCGTCAACTAGGTTGCGCTTCGTTCTTCGCCGAAGCTTTTCTTAAGCGCCTTTTTTCGTAAAATTTTTTGTATGCGTCTTTTTTCACCGTCGAAACACTAGCGCGCCTTTATTCGTGTCTAGTGGCGGTATGTACTAAGGAAATATTTCTACATAAACTGTGATAAAACATATGCACGCTTGTATATTTACTTAGCACATAATACTCCTATCAGAAATACAAAATGTTGAGTTTTTACACTTTTTATGAAATGTGCGATATGTACATGCCTTCAAAAGGGGCACAACTCAAAATTTGGAATTTTAGAAATTATGCGCTAAAAATATACGCAGTGCTTTTATTTACCTTTCAGCAAAAGCTAGAGCAAATTTTTGTTAAAATTTCTTTAAAAAAACCTAAGGTAAAGTCTCGCTTGCCCATATGATTATCATGTGCTAAGAAATAGTTTTTCGCATATCCTGACAAATGTGTAATTTTGAGTTGTGCCCCTCTTGAAGACAGTGTGCGATATTTACAGATATTTGCATATATAAAGACTTTTAGTTTTGGTGTTTGGACTTTCCACCAGAAATGAACAACACCCTCAGTTCTACTAGGAAGTACATAATCTGGTTTCGCGTTAACTTTTCTGAAAACTAAAGAGAGTAGTAAACATTTTTACGATAAGTAGGTAGTGTTCTTATGTAGCATTTACATGTATTTTCATGTTATACGAATGTTATGTAGCCACAAGTGGGAATTTATGTTTGTGGAACGTGACATTCGCACAATTCGACGAATCAGTAGGTACGGGCATACATAAACCTGTCTGGGGTTTCTATTTACAGCTGATTTATCTTGAATTTGACGCTTTCGTAATAAAGCACCAACAGTTTTAGATCATTCATGTAAATTAACACATTGCGATATAAAATGCGACTTCCAAATTTAACACTTGTGAGTGCCAGCCATCTTTGCGTGATTACGTACAGTGACTAAAACAAACGTTTACATTGTGATTTTCTTTACAATGTTTATCAAGTGACTTTTTTTTGTTTTTTTTTTATTTATTATAAAAATATTGTTCATGCTAAAACCAAAACCTTATGCGCATGCAGTTTTTATAGACCATAAATATAATTTTAGCACAATAAAATACATGTTTGAGGCAGCTGAGAATTCGCGTTGATTTTTGATATTTTTTTTCAGCTGATTTTTGCGGTTTTTTCCATACATACACAACAACATAATAAGTGAAATTTATAAAAATTAGCTTTAGTTAAATTTCTTTTTGTTTACGGTCTTGCCTATTTTCTTCCATAAGAAGAGCAAATCTCACGAGTTGTTTTTTTATGTTACTCCCTTCCCTCGCTAGAAAAAAAACACTAAAGCATTCTTCTTGCATTTATTTCAATCGATAAAGTTCTAGAAATAAGTTCAATGAAAAATAAATCAAGTATTTGTACGATTAACCTTAAAACGTTTATTTAGATGAAAAAGTACCGATATTGCTAATTTTCTCATTGTCACTCGAAAAAATCACATTTTTTTATTTTTAATAACTTTAAAAATTTTCAGATAGAACGTTCATATTAGAGGCAATGAAAGTTTGCACCAAATGCAACATATCTGTGAAGTTGCAAAAGTGTGCCACCAAATTTAAAAAAAAATACGTTTTTGTCGAAAAATGTAACAACTCGTGAGATTTCCTCATATGGAAAATAGTGCGAGAGACAAAAAAATTTTACTACATACAATTTTGTGGGCTATAAAAATAGATACCCGAAAATTCTCTAAAAATTCAGATTAAAAGGTTCAAATTTTGATGAAAATTTGTTGACTTCGTATTTAGTTAGAAACTTTGATTTGTATGATTTTTATAAGAAAGTGAACTAAACAAACTTATTTAAAAAGCATTGTAATATTTAAAAGAAATTACAATGTGAACGATGGTTTGAGTCACGGTTGATTTTTGCTATTTTTATTTTTTTTGTTGAAGGTGTTGCTTATATCCTCCCTTATAAAAATAAAGGCGAATATATTTGTATGGAAGAAAATGCACAACACCGTCACAAAAAAATCTGCCAAAAATCAACGCTAAGTCCTAGCTATATCAAACTTGCATTTTATTATACTCGAATTTTCTAAAAACTTCGAATAAAAAATGTGAAATTTGATAAAATTTTGTTGATTTTTTTTAATTTTTTTTTAATTTTTTGAAAATTGGATTTATATGGTTTTTGGAAAAGAGTGAAATATATTTTTATAAAAAAATAATTAAAATTAATTATTAGGTAAAACTTATCAATTTAGGGTGACCTTATCGCATACATACATATATAAATATGTACATCCCTAAAGTAAGTAAACCTATTTGAGGTGCGATTGGACAACAAACAGATACGAGTTAATTTAATGCAATAAAAAAATTAGTTAAAAAATGTTCCAAATCTTTTTATGTTATAAAATGCTGTAAGAAGTTTTCACAGAAAATTTTTATGCCAAACTACTTTTAGACAACAAACCACACCCAGTCCGTTTTAAATGGACTCAAGTGAGTACCTATGCATATCTTCCAAAAATATTTGTATGAGTAGCTCTCAAAACAGCTGCATTTTTGTTTTTGTATTCACTAAAAATTTTTCACAATTTATGAATGCATGAAAATGTCTATTATTATCTGAAAAAATTTCGGTTCCAAAATTTTCAACTTAATACACTACCGAAATATGTATGTATGTATGTATGCTTGTAATGGCTATTAAAATCGAAAAAATTGGGGCAAAGTGTGAGCAAACGAGTGAACAACCCAGCGTCCATTGGCTATGATGGCAAGTTGCATGTTGCTTAGCTTTAATGGCTGTCGCTTAAGATTACGGAAGTGTGATGACAAAAATGCTGAAATAATTGTGTATCGCTTGAGGAGGCAGAGGAGGTGGATAAGTGGATATAAGTGCATATTTATGTACGTAATAAGATAAAGGGCGGGAAGAGAAAGCTGCATAAAAAAATAATGTGTGATAATAAAATTGTGGAAAATGATTATTTTTTTTTATGGCAGCTCTTCCGTGATCTTGTTGTTGTTCGTCAATTGCCTGTGTTGCTGTAAAACTGTGTGACTTGTCGCGCCACCTTCCTACCACCATTCGATTTGCTTTTGCGTTTAGTGTTGACTATGCATAATTTACAACTTCACACATAGCCATGTGGCCATGTGCCTCCAGTTGCAGTACTCGTCGATTAGTACTCGTACTCTGCCCCGCTCAGCTGTTGTTGGTGGCGCGCGTAATTGTAAACAACATCGTGCGGATCACTTCCTGTGTGGATTTTTTCTTTGTTGTCTTCAAAACTTCTAAGTTTGTATAGGTAGTTTTGATTCGTTTTTTTTTTCTCAAATTGTGCAGCTTGCGGGTTTTTTTTTTGTAGAGGTCGCGTGGGTTGATGAAAAAAGAAGAAGCACGACAGCTTTCAAGTGTCATTAACGCATCTTCAATTCCCAGTTGGGCACGCCCACGCCCAATTCAATGCTTATTTTTTATATACTGTTATTTTTTGCAGTGGCTCTAAATTCTCCCGGCTATGTGAGGAAAGTGTTTGCACCTCTTTGTCAAACTGTTGATTGCTTGCGTAAGGCTATCTGCACACTTGTCGTCCAATCATGGTTGCGTTACCGTCTCGCCCCGAAATTTTGAGCCGAGCTCATGCATTTCAATGAAGCTCTGCACCAGGGTAGCCAACTCATTTTTGAGAATTCCCCGATATCGACAATGAAATTCCACGATTTTGCTCGAAATTTCGTAAAATTCCCCACCCATAGATATCTTCATATTAAAAAAAAACAAAAAAAAATTTAATGTATTTAATAAATATATTGCTGGTCTTTCTGTTTATTTTTTTTTTAAATGTAATTCATCTATGTATTCATAAACCAAATCAAACTTTTATAAAGTTAGTTAACAAATAAATAATAAAAAAGGTTTATATAAAATTTACATACGTTCAGTGGTCGAAAAAATTTTAGTCGCACCACTTATTTTTATTTTGTTATTTAATTTGAGTTAATTTTTTATAAAAATATAGTTCATTAATTCTTTAGTGTGCAAAAGTGTAGTCGTCATGTAATCGTTGCATCATGCTTGTGACGATGAAGCAACAGCGATTGGACGACCAATGCGCAGACAGCCTAAGTTTGCAATGAGCATCTAATTCAGCGAAGGAACCGAGATAGTATGGCAGTCCGCCTGGCATGCCAGTTCGTTAGTCAGTCAGTCAGTCAGCCTGGCTGATCGTTCAAACAAGTTATGCACTTTGCGCTTGGCATTTGCAATTGGCAGCTTTCAGATTCCAGCTGCTTGCGCTGGGTGCCGCGTGCATCGTGTATCTTTCACAAGTGCAACTCGTTTAGATTTTTTATGTACCATACATACATATGCATCTATGAATGACACTTATACACCCATACAAATATGCACGATATGCACTTGTTTAGTTGATTCTATATTCTGTTTGTAAAGCAGTGCACTTCCAGTCCGTCGTTGACGTCGTCAAGCTAAAACCATAACAGGAAATGCTTTGTCGGTAATGCAAACTCGCTGCTTCGATTTCAATAATTTCCCTATTTGTTTATATATTATCATATGCGCATTTACATATGTATGTACATAGATATTCAAATGCATGATTTGGGGGTGGGGCGCTTGCGAGTGATTAAAGCAAAGCAGCACAACTGTTGCATGAAATCATTTATTGAAGGTCGATGTCAATGAACAGTGAAGGTTCGTTGTCTGGATAGCATATTGAAAATTATTTGTGTATACACTTGGAGAAAAAGAATACTTCCCGTTTATAAATAAACAATCCTATTCGATTTATCAAATTGGTAAACGAGTGCCTTGCAAAACTATGTAAAGTTCAAGTTCTGGATCAATTCACTGCCAGACAACAAGTCACTATTAAATCTGGATTTGTATTATTGAAATATCAGCATTTCACATAACTGCGCCCTTCAGTTAGAAATGGTGTTCATAACCTGTCACCAGGATCCCAGAGAAAGCGTAGAGTATGGTGCACTCAGCGCTAACTGGGCGATGCTTAGGCGACGCTTCCGCCAACCAACAACCAACCCGCCTTAATCAAGTATCGATTAACTCAAGCTTTGGCGCTAATTCTATGAACAGTGTATTTATAAGCTTACAGTTATACAAATTAGGGCATATTCATAGTCAAAATAAAGTCCACTTTAAAGCTATATACTGGCAGCTTTTTGACATAATTTTCAATGGAATATCTGTCAAAAAAGTTGCAACTGAGCTTAGAGGCGACATTATTTCGACTATGAATATGATCCATTGTCTTTAAAAATTACTGGTCGGAGCAGCTGTGAAGGTCAAAGTTCGTCAACACTGGTACATGCGCTTTATCGACTCTTCGCTGTCGCCTTTAAACAGCTCAGCCGGGGTTTTGTCGGTCGCAGGAATCTCATTGCTTATTAGCCGCATTACTACATAGTTCTATTCTCTCTTTATCTGCGATAAGTGATAGGTGTTCCCTCCATATCGCAAGTGCACTTTGGGAGTCCAAAAAGCCAGCTTATATGTATGTATATAGCTTTATTCACGAATGTATCGTCTTTATACCCCAAAACCCCAAGTGATATTTTTGGCTTTTGAAATTTTTGAAATAAAATGCTTTACTGACCGTCTACAAAAGCTGTGTTCTAAGACTTCTGATTTCATATCTGCAGCTGCTGTAAATATTGTTGCCGCATACTCCCGGCATCTATAGAACTACTGCTATCAGTCTTAAGTTGAAGAGGTGGAACTTTTTTGAGTTTAATGTACAAGTTTCGAGGCCCTAAGAGCAGTTTTGTTGTTCTAATGAATACGAAGATGTTACTGCACCGTTCCTGATCTAGACAATTTTTTTTGTATCGCTGTAATATTGTAAAATTGTAATGTTCTGCTAAGGCTGGTTTTCACTATGTTAAGTTGAATGACACTTCACGTCAAATACGTGAAAAAACATAGTCAAAGACCTAATCAAGCTGGCATTTCAGGGTACTATTTTATTTATATATAAGGAAAATTTGAAAGTTAGGGGTGGCGGGGCTCGAGCCCCCCCCTGCCCCTACCTGGCTACGCCCATGGTTAGAGTAGAGCTGGAGAGAGCCGTTTGTTCTAGGAACTTCCCCCGACCGTGATTCTCTACATAGAATTATTATTTTTAACCTCCTGATGAAATTGAGCTTGGGATGAAGGGAATATTGTATTGACCAGCGCACGAGGAATAACAAAATAGATTAAAGCACACACATATGTATATAAGTATGTGGTCAGTGCATTAGTTTGTGGGTTGTGATTCAGAGAAATATATATATTTTTTTCATCAAAGAAATTCAATGACTTTTTGTATATTAAATAATTTTATAAAAAAAAAAATAATAAAATATCAAATGATCTCATGCTGAAACGGAGCCAAGAATATAAAAGCTTCCTTTATATATGTATTTATTCATCATACTTTTATCGCCATTTGCTTGTATGTATGTACGCCCCTGTATGCCGTTATCAGCAAAAAGTAAAATTTAAAGAAAGAGCGAAACCATAAAATGTAAAAAATAATCGTACGTAAGGAAAGTATGATAAATAAGCGCCTACACATAAAATCTCGCGTAAAAACTCACAACAAAAAAATGCGTTTTATAAAATTCCTAAGTACGATTATGTACAAAGATGTTGAAAATTTTTGTAAAATATTTAAATACAAAACACAAAAACCTTAAATAAAAAGTATTTAAATATACAAATACGAAATAGTTTTACAAAAATCTTTAAATATACAATATTCAAAAAAAGTCCAAAATGCACTATTTGATTGATTACGATGCAATTTCATGGTTTTATGTAAAAAAAAAAGTTGTTTGTCACGGCCTTTTGCATCTAAGGTGACGTTATATACAAAAGTATGCAAAATTGCGCATCGCTTCTCAATGGAAACCTGAAGAGAATAGTTTAAGCAAATTTTCAATCGGCTGTGTCTTGCGCTTTGCATGATCTTAAATTTTTGGCACTTCGAATTAGAGAACTTGCAGATGCCAAAAAAAAAAAAAAAAAATTATGATATGGCGAATAATGAAGAATAGAAAATTTATTTTAAAATACGAAATACAAATGCGGGTTAAAAAAGTATTTAAAATATAAATACAAAACGTTGTTGTAAAAAAGTGTTTAAATACGTACGTATTTTATATTTTGTATTTGGTATACTTAACACCTCTGATTATGTACCTATGGCCCCACGTATAAACAAAAAAAGATTTTATACGAGAGTGGAATTCGTTAAGTTTTGTTCATTTGAATTCTCTACACATTCATCTTTTTCATATGTACATAAAAAATTACTCACGATTCACCTTCATCGGTGTGGCGGATGATGTGTGCGCGCTATAATTAGCCACCATTTCAAAACGGTTAAATGTGTTGCAATGCTGCAGAAAGTATTGCGTTTAACAAATTAGTAGCCGGCAGTGTATGATTTTTATGCAACCAAATTCAAAATTTTATTGTTGGCCACTTATGTTTATTTATTTATTTTTAAGAATTTTCAACTCTGTACCAATTAAAAAAAAAAAAATCCTACACATTTTCATCCAAATTTCAAGCTTTTCAACCGTTCTGAATCAAATTAGTATGGGACCACCTCTGAGGTAACACCTTTCCTTTAAAAAATAATTATAGAAATCGTGGTCCAAATTTATGCGGTGACATACATAAAAAAAAAATCCGACGTTATGATCACCTTCTCCATTTTTGAACTCGGTTAAAAATGATCAATATTTGTTGATTTTTTTTTTTTTAGTTTTTTACATAGTTTTAAATCTGGTTTTATATGAGTTTTGTTATAGAATGAAATGCATTTTAATAGGAAATTCTCAAAAAGATATATCTGATACTAGGTATGTATTTATGTACGCTGCTTGTAAATTTGTACGCACCTATGCGAGTGCGTGTATATTTTTTTTATCTCTTCTTTCAGCCAGTGACCGATAAGCGAAATTAGAGTTTATTTGCATTAGTCACGCGATTGTGCGTACGAGTACATTTAGGTATTTCTATATTTATTTTTGATAGAATAATAAAAGCAGGCAATCAGCCATTCAACTCTTTACTTCCGGGCAAATAATTCTTATTTGCTGTTAAGTCAGGTTGGCTATTGTAGTCTATGTATATATTTTTTGAATTCATATATGTATGTGTATGCCAATATCTTTTTGTTCTTCTTATTTGGCGTTGTAGTCGCCTAAGCGATTTTAGCCGAGTTCAACAAATTACGCCAACCTTGTCTCTTCTGTGCCAACTAACGCCAATTGGAAGTGCCAAGTGAAGCCAAGTCCTTCTCCACTTGGTCATTCTAACGCAGTGGCGGCCTCCCTCTTCCTCTGCCACCACTAGCGGGTTCCTAGTTGGATACTTTCAGAGCTGCAGCGTCGGTGTCCATACGAGTGAAATGGCCAAGACAGCGGAGTTCAAGCAGGGCACCGCTCCATCCACCGTCAATCTTGCGCAAAATATATACAATACTGGTAGATATATAAACCCGGTAGATACAGGTTGTTGGAAAGAAGGAATACTTGCATAACCAACTACTTTTGGCTCAGATTTTTTTCTCTGAAAATATTTTCTATTGCTATTATGTACTTATTATTTAAATATTTTCTCTAACTACGATAAACACTAGAAAGGTTTAAGTTTTAATCAATCAAAAAAAGTAAAGAAATTTGTATTTTTTCATACACCGAAATAAAAAAAAAAACATTTTTCTATTTGCACAAACTTTCTAGAAAATGGTATTATTTATTGTATTTATTTAAATGTTAACTTCAATTGTTCCTGAGAAATAATTACATTGCAAAATAAGGAAAAGTTATGTGAGTGTACATTAAGGCGGAGCGAAAACAAAAAAATTTGAGTTGCCAAATTCTTATAGCGGGGGATTGTTGCAGATGGACGTATTTTATTTTTTGTTTTTACATCAGTTTATACTTTCTGACTTCCCTCTTCTTGAAAAATGCGTATATGAAGTTTTGTAATTTAGTTTAATAAAGTGCAAGTTTAAAGTAGCTGGATTTTTTTTCAAAAAGTTCTTTAAGAAACTATTTTTATTCATAAAAAACTCCATTTTTGGAGGTATTTTCAAATCGCTCCAGCTCACGTAAATCTTAATATTTTTTTCCGAATTTTTTTTGGCGGACGTCTTAAAATATAATAAATTTTGTAATCCCGGCAGAAAAACCGCAACTTTTTTTGGTGATGCAGTCTAATGTACACATATGTATGTTTCAAGTGGACCTCCACCCTCTGCGAAAAATATTTTAGCCACTTGATACTTGCAAATTATTACACTAAAATTAGATGGGCTGCGAAACCACATACCCAGAATTTTTCTAAAAACTCTGATTGCAAAGTGAAAAAATTTGTTAGATAACAAATTTTTAAAATTAGAAAAATTTTTGTGAGTTCTGTACAAAGGTTGAAATGTTGATTTATGTTACGAGCTAGACTTTTATAAAAAATTATTGAACATTAAATAAACAAAAGAAACGTATAAATAGATAACAAATTCTTAAAATTAGAAATTTTTTGTGAATTCTGTTGATTTATGTTACGAGCTACACTTTTAGAAAAAATTATTGAACATTAAATAAACAAAAGAAACGTAATCAAAACTGCTCAAAATAAGACGTTTCTATAATTTCTGCAACCGGTGTATATCGCCATGGAACGCCCCATATCAAAAGTTTTATTTTGCTTTTGTTTTTCTTCCCCTTTTGGGCTGCATGCAATTTTCACGTTCAGCTCCAACAATTACACGCAAAGTGGAACCACTCCTCAAAATTTATATTATTACATATTTACTTCAATGTTAAACGCACACATTTAAATACATTAGTATATATGTACATAAATAATTTAAGTTAAATGCATGTATTTATAAACAATATACACACATACTATATACGTAGATACTAGGTATATGCTCGCCGGTGCGACAATCTATGGCTGCTTTGTTTTTATTTATAAGCACATCCGCCTAAACATACGCGTATATTTGTTTGTTTGTATATATGTATGTACATGAATTTATATGTGTCTTTTTCACGTTTATTTAGTGTTGCTGACGCCACTTTTCCCCGATGCTAATTTCGTCAATCAACATACCTGACAAACTGGTTAAGTCTGTTCTCCGATTGTCCGGTTAGTGAGTTAGTAGTTGGTTGGTTGGTCGATGGAATGGCTGGTCGACTGTTTAGCTCGTTTGCCAAGTGGAATTACACGCAACAGATGGCTGTGCGATATGTACATATTTAGTACAGAGATTAGCCAGTTTCTGTTCTCGCTAAGGCCAGCTCAATAATGGCATTTGTTTTCTTTATCGCCAGCTGCTTTTGTTTACTTTACTTCACAAATTAGCAACCATTTATAACAGAATGTTGCACTGACTACATGTACTCGTATCTAAAGATGTGTTATACTTTTTTAAACAAACTTAAATAGATAAAAAAGTGGAACAGTGCTATCACACCTACAAAATTTCGTAACGCTAAACAAAATACAAAAAAAAAAAAAAAATAGTAAACGGGGTAATGAATAGGTGATCATGCAACGTAATCCAATTTGCTTGACACATCCATTACTTACCGCCTACACTAAAGGAAGCGAAACTGTCATTTGGTAGATTCATCTAAAAACGTGCGAAAAAGCTATTGATGATACATACCACATGCATGCATATGCATGTAAATATATTTATGCATTTGTTTTCATGTTTTTATTTTCATTCAATTTAATTATTCATTCTGCATAAGTATGTGCGTTTAGAGAAAAACATATGTATGTATGTATGAATGCGGCCCTGCAAAATGCAATGCCGATAATATTGGCGTGAATTTGTCCCTATTTCCTCTTTTTTGCGTCGTTTTTTTCGTAGTAAAAATTTTGCAAAATTTTTACTTGAACTGAAATAAGTATGTAATAATTGTATGTATGTAAGTAAAATATATTGTATAATTTAACTGATTAGGTCTCGTCTACAACGCAGTATCTGAGGGATTACTCAGCGCTGATCAACTAAAGATATTCGTATGCTAATAACTGGTAATTGAAGTAGCGATTCACAAGAAATGCTTATATGAACGTGTGCATGTACAGTGTATAAGGTATAATATGTACATTAGGGTGGTCCAAAAACAGTAAAGTCGGAATTGTAATGCTCGCACCCCCTAAGGTTGTTCTATATGAAAAAAAGTATAGTATCCCTATTTTTTTATTCTAAAATCAAAAAATATTTAAAGGTCGCTCAAAGTTTTCCATGTATTTTTTTTCGTAGAAATGGTATAGAATTCTTGAAAATCAATATTTTTCGATCGAAAAACTCCGGTGCTCTTCAGGAGACTTACAATAACAATACCCAATTATTTATTTAACCATTTTTTAATACTAACGATTTTTTATTTGTCCCCCATTACACTTCGGGGTTTTTGTGGGTTTTTGGCGGACCTATAAATTATAGTTGCGATGAAAAAATGGTTAAATAAGCAATTGGGTATTATTATTGGGAACCTTTTGCAGATGAAAAGAGTTTTCCCTTAGAAAAATATTGTTTTTTTAGAATTCTATACCATTTTTATGAAAAGGTTTTTTTCCCCATATAAAATACATGGGCAACTTCGGGCGCTTTTAGCGACCTCTAATTTTTTTTTGATTTTGAAAATAAAAAAATAGGGGTATAATTTGTTTTCGATATAGAAGAATCCCAGCTGGCTGAGAGCATTACAATTCCGACTTTACTTTTTCACATGCATTTTTGGACCACCCTAATGTACATACATGTACTTATAATACACAAAAACATACATACATATGAATGATGTGTATATATAGGAAATTATAATGTGAGTTTTAATGCCATACCTAAACAACAGCGTTGGGCGGAGCTGCTTCTGACGCCCTGTAAAAATCTGATTTTCCCACCGCTTAGCGTTGACGCCGCGTTGTTTTGGTATGCTTTATACAAATTAAGTCTTAAGTCTTAAGTTAAGTCTTTTCTCGTCGTACAAAAAACACAATATAAGTCAACTTCCGATGCAGTGGCGCTTGGAGTGTTCGCGATAAAGATTCTGCGGAAGATTTATGTTGGCATCGGCAAATGCAGCAGACGTTGGAACTGTGGGCCGAATTAACCTTACGGCGATAATGAAAAATTTCAGCGAATTAAAATGAAGCGGCTGTGCTGGTTAGGTCATACATATCGTTCGAATGGATCCAGCCAGGCGCCTGAAAGTATTTCATGCGGTACCAACTGGTGGTAGCAGGGGATGGTAGAGACCACCTCTGCGTTGGGGGAGATAGGTGTAGAGGGGCTTGGCTACACTTGGTGTTTTTAATTGGCTTAGGATGAAAGTATTATTTATTGAGAGACAGGTTTCACACCTAAAGAATTCTGGACTCACATGGATGATATAAAAATGAGTGTGCTACGTACACATTTAAAATGGCCCACAAATGGCAATCGAAGGTACATAGATACATATGCATTTACATAAATACATTTTCTATAAAGGATAGAATTGTGACAAATGAGCCGTATACTAAATTAGAGGATTCTGAAATTATAGCCACAGGTGGCTGAGCCAACTACAAACTAACGAATCAATTCTATATCCATACATAAAAACGACAACCATCTCAAGGTAAGAAGTTTTCTACTCCAAAGAAACACCCTCTATCGTCTATAAAGGAGAACAAAGAATTTCACTTACCCTAGCATTTCGTTCATTATAATCACAAACGATTTCAACGAAAGGATTACCGCTACAATTGCATACATCACATAAATCCGTACGTTTATCATCTTCCCGTAAACTCCAAACCGATAAATCATTATTGATACGCGCCGCTATCATCGATGAATTCAATGACCTGCTATCATTGCCACCAATTTCGTTAAAGAGCGCTTTCTCTGGCGCATAGAACTTTTGCGGCTTAATTGTGGTGCCATCATAACCAAAGCGAGACGATGGCAATGCCAACTGCTGATGACGGCGTTGACGTCCGCTGACATTTTCGTTTCCATTTCCGGCTTGCACTTCCTCCTCCGCTTCCTCGTCGTAGTAGTCGTCATCGGTGTCTGTAGACGCCGCCGCGTTGCTTTTATCAGCAACCGGGTTGGAAGCGATATAGGGCGTGCGCTTGAGGCGTCTATGAGACGTTATGATGGCCTGCTCATCGCCATTCGTACTCAGGGCGGCAAACGGTGGTGAGTAGGCAGGTATTGGCGCTGGCTCTGATTTTGAATCAAATGCGGGCGAAGTTGCTGGTGTTGAATCACAAGTTACAGTTGAGAGCAGGCAGATAAGTGCAAGTTGCATTAAAAGCGTTCTGCATGTTGCTGCATTTGGCAAGAAGTGCATTTGTGTTATTGCTACAGCTGTGGTAGCCGCATTAGCTGTGACGGATGTGGTGGGTGCGGTCGTTGGCAATGCGCAGGCGCAGGCGCACGGACGGAGGGCTTCATTACTTTGCTGAGGCATTTTGTTAATACTAAATTCGATTTGAAATTTATGTAATCTTATCAAAAAGGCAGTACAAATTACTTTTGTGTTATAAGTAAATTTGGCTCTTTTATCCTTCACAAAATTTGTCGTTGCTTTCCACTTTTTTTAAATTTTCTTTAATACTTTTTTTTTTAATAAAATTATAATTGTTTGAAATTAATTTCAATTGGTTTCGAAACTTTTTTCCACCGCAAAGGTCAACTGTTAATGCCTGTACTTTTTCAATTTCAATTGCCCATTTACTGCCTGAACTATTGCACATTTTTGTTCCTTTTCTTGGCGCTCGCTTGCATTATATTGTAAACCCAGCTAAGGTTTTTGCCTTAAGCGCAAGCTGTATAATTGAAATTGTATTTTTATAATTTCTATTTCACACGTTTTTATTTCGTTTTTAATTTTGAAGCCGTAAAAACATGAAATTATTTTTTTATGATTTTTAACTTTTTCACTCAAGCACATCAATTTACGACGAAGCCCCGCCAGGTTTTTTATTAATTTTTTATTTTTTTTTGCTTTGATGCATACAATTTTTCATTTATTTAGCACAACAAAAACTTTAATGCTCAATCACCAATTGCAAGCAGCAGCGCAAAAGATTTTTACATTTTCATGTTTTATTAAAGCTTTCACTTCGTCGGCACACACTTTTCCATATACTAATATTATGTAGGTATCTTAAAGACTTCTTGCACTAGTAACTTTAATTTCCGCTCGCTTTTTATATATTTTTTCTCGCTCTAATTTACGCTAATTGATTCTTTTGATGTTCAGTCTACAAGAATTAAGTTTGCTTAATTCTTTGCCTTTCACATATGTATGTATGCATGTGCATACATGCTTAGTAAACGCTGCTAAATTAGCTTGCGCGTGTGTTTAAATCTCCGTATTAATTGTTTTATCTGTTTTGTTTTTTATGTGCTGGATCTTTGACCATTTATGTAGAAATTTTAACAAAATTAAGTCACTACCAATGAGCCGCACGCGCACGTAACCTTTTGATTTAATTCCTATCCAACAAACCCAACTGCGCTTCACAAAAGTCGAACACCATATGAAAAAGCTAGATTTATAGTATTCAGTGATCACTGGGAACATTTTCCACTCAACAAAACTCAAGTGGCGACGCGCTCTTTCTTGAGCAAGGCAAGTCGCGCTGAGCGTGCGCGTTGTACTCGTACGCATGATTCGTGAGTCACATTGATACGCTCTTCTTTGGTCATTTGGACGGTGCGTTGCCATATCAACTTTTCTGTATATGCATGCATTTTAGATATTTTTTATACTGGCGATTTTCAGTTGAATTTCTTGGGTAGTAATTTTAAATATTAATGCTGATTCCTAGTTAAACGAAATGCTATACTTTTCCGAAATAATTAATAGTAAACATTGACATGGATGCCAAATGTGCCAAGCTTGCCTACTGTTCCTTAAAAGACAGGACCTCGTTCAGTCCTAACTTGTTCGCTTCGCTTCTTTATCATGTTTAAACAATCCAACGTTCAGGACTCAGCGATTTCGCATCTGCTAGCAGTCTCTAGTCACTAATAGAAACTTTTCGAACCTTGGATCTCTCGAATGACTCGTTAGTGCGTTGCTCACTCGGCCATATTGACTACAGAAGCAGCGCGACTTACACAGTTATTCATCTCCATTTGGCACTTGCTGTTCCTCGCTGTTTTCACCACATATTTGTGTTGAACAATTTGTTACTTTCTTACTGTATACCCAAATCGCCTCCTCAAGTCACAAATCACTATTTTAGAGTCTCAATATTTGAGAGACTGACTTAAAGCTAAGTTAGTCTAGACTCTAGACTTAATTTAACTTACCGTAAGAAATCATCAATGGATTACTCAACACGTCAACTTAAGCCAGAAGCGGGAATTTTTTGTTTTTTGGTTCTGTATTTTATTTTTGAGCTCTTTAGACAGTTTGCCGCCTAAAATGCCACATCAAAAAAAAAAATCATGCAAACAAATATGTTTTATTTATTTATTTTTGAGAAATAAAAAAAAAACGAAAGACTGGTAATCCTGATTCTCTGTAGACCGTAGCTTAAGATTCTAAAATCTACAGGTTTTTAAGTTGCTTACGGTAAGTTAAGTTTTAAGTAACCGCCAAAACAGTTTCTCATATAATAAGTTGGCCAAAATATTAAGTTAAGTTAAGTTACGGAACTTAAGTTGAGACTAACTGAGCTATTACACTGAATATCTGATTTAGTTTAAGTTTTAGTATCAAACGCGCATTTTTGAGCATCAACGGAATCAAATTCGGTTCACTCAAAATCCGTGCGCATATGAGCAAATATCACGAGCTCTTTTTTTTAGAGTCACTCCCTTCTTTCGGCAGTAAAAAAAACGCTTAAGCATTCTTCTTGCATTTATTTCAATCAATGCAGTTCCAGAAACAAGTTCAATAAAAAATAAATCAAGTATTTGAACAATTTTAGCCTTAAAACGTTTATTTAGGCGAATGAATGTCTGTCGCAGCTATTTTGTAATTTTTGAAATTTTACGATATTTTTAATTTTAAAAGTTTAAGATATTTCAAAATGTCAGCATTAAACGGTGAAAATGTTGTTCTTGCCAAAACGTGCGAATCTATGGTAATAAGACTGTTGTCTCACAAAAAAAAAAATAAAAATTTATTTAGTAAGAGACGACTATGATTTGAGAAACTAAAATTCCATTTTAACAATTTTTATTGGTGCTCTCAAAATTCAATCTAAAATAGTTATCTACATGAAGAAAGAAATATATTTACATATATGTGCGTAAGGAATACTATGTAAAAATCTTAAACGCCAATACTTAATTACTTTTAAATAATATCGCTTTTAAGTTACGGCGTGCTAGTAAACGTGTTAGATTACTGTGTATGGTGCTACTGGGCGTATACGTTACATACGCAACTACGGGTATGTGAGTATGAGTGGTTATTTTTACTTTTTTTTGATATATTTTTTTAAGTTTTCATTTAAATACAATTTCGCGATGGAATCTTGTTCTTCATACAAAACTGAAGATAATTCATTCTCTAAGATAGTTGAGCCACCATTTTCGACCAAAAACACGTGAAATTTGCTTACATAGGTAGAAAGAAAAAAAATTCTTAATAGCTTGAGAGAAAAGCAAATTACTTCTTTAAAAATACATATTAGCGAAAATTTCATATTTTGCTTAAATATAAAAGGAAACTTTCTTTGATAATGATACAAAATTTCTGAACGCCGGTGCCGAAGACTTAAATAGTCAACTTCCTCTAATAAACTATCTTTAGGCGTTTTTTTTCTAATTAAGACAAGGACACTTCTTTTTAAGCTGGTGCGACATGCTAATTTTTAATTATAGATTTATGCACATAGTGATTTATGGGAGGAAAATAAAAAGTTTTCAGTATCTTTAATTTTAATTTGATTTTTAATCTCGAAAATGTCGGTTTTTCAACGAATCAAATTAATTTTTTGAGCAGCCACGCGAATAAAACTCAAAATAAAAAGCCAGTACCATGAAATTGAAATTTCATTATGTAGCTGAGTTTTTTTCTGAATGTACGCTCCCATTAGCGAAAATGAAGAGACATTTTCTTGTATTGAGTTATTCTCAATTGATACAGCTATGAGCAACATAGAAGGTGGTAATTTCTAAATAAATACTGAACTCCAATTTTTTGATTATTTTTTTGATTAAGACACTCTTTCAGCAAGTGGGCGACATGAATTTCATATTTTAATTTTTGGGATATCAATAAAATATGAAAGCATTAATGTGTCATTATAAAATTAATTGTGAGTTCAGTTGGCATTGTCGTTTAATGGAGAGAAGTTTTGCTTTCGGTGTGCGGCCGAAGTGTGGCTGAAGCTTAGCGCAGTCTTACCTTTTAAAAGCTGTCTCCAGAATTTTCGGTCTGCATATCGTCAATAACTTTCTCTTAAGCACATCTTATCTAATTTCGATTGAATTTTTTTTTCGGGCGAAATTCAGGATAAGGCAGAATATGTATTTGTAGTATAGGGTATATTTTCCACTATTGATTGTGACTTCTAATAAGCAAAAAAATATCTAAAAATTCGAAGATTTCCAGGAAGTAAAATAAACCAAAAGGTTAATGTAAATATCTCCAAATGTTTTTTTTTCAAATTTTCATACAGTTTTCCATCAGGCAACCCTCTGTATATGTATAGTACATATATGTATGTACTTCTAAACTACAATGACGAGATCTAACGAAATACTAACAATTCATTAATTTTTTCTTCTCTCCCTGTATTTTATGTGGTTGAGTGCTTTTTTTGTTAAATACTCAGGCAATCCCTGCTTACTGCCTTCTGGCTGTTGCTTTTTATTGCATTGAGTGAGAAGTAATCTCCCACCTATCTCTCTTTCATCACCAACTCTGTGGCTAATATCTTGTTAATGAGCCTCGCCTGTTTTTGGGTTCTTTGGGACGGACAACCTTCGTTGCAGTTGGAAACGCATAATTACAGCTGATCTTGTTTACGCTCTATTTGTTGTTGCTTTCGTTTATTTCTTTTTTGTTTTGTTCTGTTAGTGTTTGTATACTGTTTTTTTTTGTTGGTCAAGTTTGAAAACTTGTTTTTTGTACTCAACCTACAAGTTTATGGTATAATTTAGTAGTTTGTTGCCACTACCAAGCGCCTCACTCCATTGCGGGATTACATTAACATTGGGCAATGGCGGGAGATACATTCTTACTATGTACTATGTGTGTATATGCATGTATGTATGTTATGCGATTGCACTCCTCAATACAGCGAGGTGGTTCACTTGACTTCTTGCTTCCTTTGTTTAAGACAGTGCAGCTAAGCGGAGAGACGTATGGAGAAATGATCGACGATTTAATTGAATGCAACTAAAAGTGGATGTATGCAATTAAAGTTTTCTTTTTTGTTCTTGTTCATGTTCATTACATTTGAGTGCCGATAATTGTAATTGAAATTAGCTAAATGTGGAAAACGCTTACTCATACAAAAGTACTGTATTTAAAAAGGCGGCAATTTTTTAAATTTATTTTTATCAGAACGGGTTAAATGCAGTATGAAATACGATAGGTATTATAACAAGAATAGAATAGCTTATAATAAAATGTATAAAATAAAATAAATGAAATTAAATAAAAATTAGAATGAAGAATAAAAAAAAAATAAAAAAGATATTAACAAAATGTAGTAAAGTTAAATACAAATTTTAATTAAATGAAAATAAAAAAGAAATAAATTAAAAAAAGATTAACAGAATTTAGATACAATAAAATAAAATAAGATAATAAATAAAATGTAATCAAATAAGTTAAATAATAAATAAAAAAATTAAACAAAAACTTTGCGAAACTCAATGATTTGTGACGCTTGAAGTTTTATGAAAATTATGTATTCATATTCGTATGATTTTATTGAAAGTATGGACACAAAAAATTACTTACTATAGATTAGTTTCAATGGAATTTTTCAAAGTGAAAATTCCATATATTTCCTTCCACTTACTTTCCCTATTACTTGCAGCAAGAAAATCTGCGCCTTAGCCACCAGTTGGGCTATAAATAGACTTTGCACTCATTTATTTTTACAAAACAAATGTCGAAGAGCCAACAAAAAGATAAATCCACAAATAAACAAACAGCATACGTATGCATGTATGTACAATGTGCACACATTTTGAAATGCCAAGCGTACGCATGTCGGCTGTTTACACATTTTCCTGCTTGCTGCAGTTCAGA
>NW_016162997.1:31225-39082 GCF_001687245.7 Rhagoletis zephyria | reverse complement strand
GAAAAGCATTAAGTTGGCAACAGTGAATGTAAACAAAAGTATTTTATGACGTCAGCGATTGGGTGGATGCTGTCAAATCGACGATGAGAGGGTTAGCGGTCCGCGAATGGCGCGACCTTTATTTTCTGGATCGTGGTGGTAGCATGCATGGGTAGCAAGCAGCGAAATTATGTATCAAATACAATAACAAGAGACAGCCAAAAAAAATGGAGTGAGCGAGATGAGAGGAATGAGAGAAATATGTAGGAGTTCCAACAACAAAACAAGCAAAGGGTCGCTTTTAGCTTGCTATGCTATTTTGCAAAATATATACATGAGGGCTATTCGCGATCCGGTGCAAATGGCCTAGCATCATTGCATTGCAAATTTGTATTGCAAATTATTTGCAATACACAAACAAAATACACGCATTTGCATTTGTCATGGCTTGGCAAATTTGCAATACCGAAAATCCATAGCATAAAAATGCTATGCATTGCATTCATAAACAAAACCAAAGCTGATGCACAAAAATTGTTTTGCAAAAGCTTTGCCATGACAGTTTAATAAAGGTCGCTCACAATCCATGGCATATTTCTGCAATTGCATAGATTTGTCAGCTCTTATACACCGAATCGCGAATAGCCCTATGGTTTTCGTCGTTGCATATTTTGCAGCGAAAGGAAATGAGGGGTATTCTTCTGAGTCTTGCAAAGCCCTTGCACGTTGCACGGATTGCACGGTTTGCAAAGCTGTCCCATACGAAAACCGGTTTTAACCGTGCAATCCGTGCAATCTGTGCACCATGCAAGGGCTATTGCAAGACTCAGAGAATAGCTCCTATGTTGTTTCCCATGTATTTTGTTGTTGTGTGTTTGCAAGTTATACAATCCATGCATTCCGTGCTACGTGCAATGGCTTTGCAAGATTTGGAGAATACCCCTAATGTTTCAATACTGTTCTACTGCGGCGTTTAAACCGTATGTATGTGCAGAGTTGCGAAACTTCCCTGTGGGGAAAATCTCTAGTTCTGAGCTGGTGCGCTTCTAGTACATTTAGACCCAGTACTGGTTCGCGATTAATCTCTTTTGCATGCAAGCAACTGGCGAATTTAACATGGCGATGTCCTAGGAAGTGTCAATTGCCCCCCACTGCCTCCCTTTTTCGATAGTTCCGAACTAGTCCTAAATTCGATAGTTCCGAACCAGTTCTACAATCGACAGACGATAGAAAAAGTATCATGATTTTTCAATCTTAGATAAGATCTAGTTCGTCCTGCATCCCTTTTTCTATAGTTCCGAACCATTTCTAAATTCGTCACTTTAGATATAGATTTCTAGTGAAAAAAACTGAAAATATTAGTTTTTTAAAAGTACCACTTTTCGCCGATTTTGGGCTGGTAGAGTGGTGGTTCTTATCGGACTAGTTCCTTCTTGGCGATAAAGACCTAGTACGGAACTAGAAATTTGATTCACTGGTCCGCGGTTTCCCTGCAGGGCTTTTAACCATATACATACATACATTGCATATTTTCGCAGTGTGGATACAATGTTTATTTTCTTGAAAATTTTATATATAAATGTTTATATGAATCCTACTAGTATTATAAATGTGAAAGCATGCGGGTAAGTGAGTGAGTATGTTTTTTGCACTTTCACGCTAAAACATCTGGATATAATTCAATGAAATTTGGCACACAGATAGATTAACATATTGGATATTTTCTGAAGATAGTTGCCACCTTTTTCAAAAGTTAATATCAATTAAGTTGAATTCACTATAACAATAATCTGGGTGTCAAACGAAAGGGGTTCCATTAATATTTATTTTGAACACATTTTTAAGAAGTTAAAATGAACTAATTAGTAAAGTAAATAGAATATCACAAGAAGAATGCGGTTGTCAAACGGGCGGATTCAAAAACATTCAAGCATATTATTTTAGATGCTTAGTACATGTTCTAAAAGTTAAAATCAATTTAAATAACACGTTAAATGAAATGGGGCATATTCATTGTCGTAATAAAGTCGACTATAAAATTATTTGCAGATTTTCGACAGATATTCCATTGAAACTTATGTCAAAAAGCTGCTACTAACTTTACAGCAGACTTTATCTTGTCTACACTGAAAATAAAACTTCGTAAAAGTGCTACGAAAAACTTTCGTAGTCTTGGTTTTTGTAAAATGTACGAAGCTTTTGTTCATAATGCTAAGGTGACCAGAATTTTTTTGCATTCCAGGAGGACAAATTCTCCACATTCAAAACATAAAAAAATGTGTTTTATATTTATTTTAACACATAAATAACGAATAAGTTAACATTGGTAAAAAAGCAAAAACAATTCAAAATTGCTCTAAACACAAATCAAACAAGTTAATAGTACACTGCGTTGCATAATTATAAGACCGTAACATATCACTGTTGATTTTTGGCAATTTTTTCGTTGACAGTGTTGTTCATTTTCTTCCATATAAAAAAAATTCGAGGATACTTTGTATGGAACAAAATGAGTGACAACGTAAAAAATGCCAAAAATCAACGTTATTTTACTTATATATAGTTATGTATATTAACTTTACTTATTTTTCATTTTTGATGAACTACGACCCCAGCTGCGTTATTCGATTATCCATTTTAATTTCCGGTAGTGTTTCAAATGAATTTTATGAAAAATTTATTAATATAAACTTATTTATTCTTCAGCTTTTGCTTTATGGAATTTAGTTATTTTCTAGCTTTTTTAAAAGTCTGGATACTCGAAAATACGTTTAAACCTAACTATTTTTCAGCTTTTGTTTTGTGGAATTTAGCTTTTTCCTAGCGGCTTTTTATCAAAATCTTGATTTGTACTCGAAAATATGTAGTTGGCAGCACTGGCTTCATTACACTTCTTAAAATAGTGGTTTATTTTGAAGTAAAACGTAAACATTTTTCTTATTTGTGTTAAAACAAAATCGAAACAATTTAATTAACAGTTGTCTTAAATAGGGCTATCATTGAGTTTTCACTAGGCATTAAATGAAAAAAATTTGTTGGGCATTAAACACTAAATTTTTTGTCATTTTGTTGCCTGGCGGAAATTCGGTTTAAGAATTTATGAAATTTCTGTTGAATGATCATATCATTGTCTTAGTATAGCAAAACTTTATCTCACACTTTTTTTCAAATAACTCCAGATATTGAAACTAGTGTTGGGCAGTATCGATATCAAAAGTACTCAGAACTCGATTCTCAAAAGGATCGGCAGTACCCGATTTTAAGTGTCGAATACATACTAACGCTAGGCGCACATTGCATCCGATAGGACGACCGATTTCGGCCGGCAAATTTGACCGTCCGAATTGATGCGCACACTTAACCAGATTATTTGCCGACCGTATTTGTACACACAAATCTAGTATTCAGTACAATTTTGTAAGCAGTGAAATACTTTGATACATTTTAATTGAAATACTCTAAACATGTGATTTATATGTATTTTTTTTTGTTTTTGCACCCAATAAGTTAATTTTTCGCAGTCCATTTTGGTACTTTTCACCTGACATCGGATGAGAAAAACAAACATGTTTGAATTTATCGTCACTGACGAAGGTCAACGGCAGATGTCGGTTCGGTTATCGGTTTATGTGTGAGAGCGCTCATATAATCACAAGTGTTTTTCATATCGCCGGCTGCAGTGTGCGCGTAGCGTTAAAAGTACTGAATTCTATTTGCATTTAACGGTATTCAGAAATGAGTGTACTCAATTTCAAATTTCAATAATTTTCAAGTCCAATACTTGTAACCTTTTTAGTTAGCCAATCATATGACGTAATTTGGGATTAATATGAATAGTGCTGCTAGCTTGTGAGATTTCTACACTAANCGTATATAGCCGATATCGGCCGAGCACCATTCGGCCGATGCCGGCTGCAGTGTGCGCGTAGCGTTAAAAGTACTGAATTCTATTTGCATTTAACGGTATTCAGAAATGAGTGTACTCAATTTCAAATTTCAATAATTTTCAAGTCCAATACTTGTAACCTTTTTAGTTAGCCAATCATATGACGTAATTTGGGATTAATATGAATAGTGCTGCTAGNATGTAACCTTTTTAGTTAGCCAATCATATGACGTAATTTGGGATTAATGTGAATAGTGCTGCTAGCTTGTGAGATTTCTACACTAAGCATTGAAATTTTACCAACATGTGAATATTTGAAGAAAGTACTCAGTACTCTCAAAAATAGCCGATCCTTAAAAGTATCGATACCAAAGAACTCGATGCTCAGAAGTACTCGATACTTTCCAACACTAATTGAAACCGTTATGAAGAATGTATGTATGTAACGACTTCTTAATTGTAATCCTTAAATTATATGCGATTACGATTACTTTAATTGTTCTCATAAATGTTACCATTATGATTATAATAGTTGTAATCTTAAAAATGTAAGGACTAACATTACTGTAAATGTAATCATGAAATACATATCTAAGGGGAAAAACGCAAAGGCCTGTGTTGTTTTTGATTATGTATGTACTTGGATACGCGTTTTCTAAAATCGTTTAAGCAGATTTGCGCTCCAATGCAACGAACATACTCATTTTAAGGAATTTTACAAAATCTTTTATCAAGATAAAAAATCCCCATACACAAATTTTGCCACTGATAAAACTTATTCATTATCTAGCAAACAAAATCACATATTGGAAGCAATAATTTTCGCCTGTGGAGACAAGTTGTTAGCTAGTCCGGCACAGGCGATTAGTTGAATCAAAAAAAAGTTGAACAATGTANCGTTGTTAGCTAGTCCTTCACAGGCGATTAGTTGAATCAAAAAAAAGTTGAACAATGTAAACGCCTTTNTCATTATCTAGCAAACAAAATCACATATTGGAAGCAATAATTTTCGCCTGTGGAGACACGTTGTTAGCTAGTCCTTCACAGGCGATTAGTTGAATCAAAAAAAAGTTGAACAATGTAAACGCCTTTTAAATACAATGATCGTGTACGATTAGGAAATAATAATATTCTGAACGAAACTTTTTGAAAATTGCATCACTGCTATGAAACTTGAAAAGGAGGACAAGGAGGACATTTTTGCTCAAAAGGAGGACATAGCAGGACAAAATTTTTGAGGAGGACAAATCACATTTGAGGAGGACAATCCTTCTCAAAGGAGGANAGTTGTTAGCTAGTCCGGCACAGGCGATTAGTTGAATCAAAAAAAAGTTGAACAATGTAAACGCCTTTTAAATACAATGATCGTGTACGATTAGGAAATAATAATATTCTGAACGAAACTTTTTGAAAATTGCATCACTGCTATGAAACTTGAAAAGGAGGACAAGGAGGACATTTTTGCTCAAAAGGAGGACATAGCAGGACAAAATTTTTGAGGAGGACAAATCACATTTGAGGAGGACAATCCTTCTCAAAGGAGGACGGTTGGTCAGCATAATAATGCGAACACATTTTTCACAACGAAACAAGTTTTACGAACCATTTGTAAATATAACGAATGGACTTTCGTAAGGCATTTCTTAGTGCAATTTACGAAATCTTACTCTTTTTTACGAAACACATTCATAGGGTCTGAACAAATCTCTGTAGGAATAANATAATAATGCGAACACATTTTTCACTTACGAACCATTTGTAAATATAACGAATGGACTTTCGTAAGGCATTTCTTAGTGCAATTTACGAAATCTTACTCTTTTTTTTACGAAACACATTCATAGGGTCTGAACAAATCTCTGTAGGAATAATTTTGTATATTGTAGGAAGGTATTCGTAATATTTATGTATGGTTTTCAAATTTACGAAATCTAGAATTCTCTGCAGTGAAAACCCAAACCAGTTAGAAACAAGTGAGAAAGTCTAAGCTCGGATGGAGCCGAACATTAAATACCCGGCGCAAGTATTAAATATATGTTTTTGCACCTTTCCGAAAGCTACCGCTAGATGGTAAGCGTAAATTAGCGTCCTTAAATTTCGAAATATTGACGTTTCAAGCATTTCTGNCCCTGCAGTGAAAACCCAAACCAGTTAGAAACAAGTGAGAAAGTCTAAGCTCGGATGGAGCCGAATATTAAATACCCGGCGCAAGTATTAAATATATGTTTTTGCACCTTTCCGAAAGCTACCGCTAGATGGTAAGCGTAAATTAGCGTCCTTAAATTTCGAAATATTGACGTTTCAAGCATTTCTGAAATTTACCGTTATATGAAAAGCTGCCGTAACTTTAGTCCGATTTCAATTATTTTCAACGTTTTGCTTTTATGTGGCAAGCACAATAAATATACCGAGTTTGGTACAAATTGGTGTAACGGTTACCGATATACATATATGTGATCATAAGTAAGCGGTGCCACGCCCATTTTNGTTGGTAAATAATTGTTGCAATCATCAATTTTGAATAAATTTGCTTTAATATTTACTGATTTATCGAAGATTTTGTATTTCTCTAAATTACCGTTATATGGGATGTGGGCGTGGTTATTGGCCGATTTTTTTAATTTTGGGTCATTTAGTATGCTGTACAAAGGCCAACAACTGTGCCAAGTTTGGAAGAAATTGGTGCAGCGGTTACCAAGATATACACATGTAACCATAAGTGGACGTGGCTACGTCCATTCTCCAAAAATTTATTATATTCTTATTTTTCGTCTGAAAATTATTGTAAATGTCAATTTTGAGTGAGTTATCTTCAGTAGTTACTAAAATATCGAAGTTTTCGTATTTCTGGAAATTACCGTTATATGGGAAGTGGGCGTGGTTACAGTCCGATTTCGCCCATTTTCAATACCAACCTACCTTGGATTAACGGAAACCTACATATCAAATTTCGTTGAGATATCTCAATTTTTGCTCGAGTTATCGTGTACACGGACGGACAGACGGACAGACGGGCGGACAGACAGACATGGCTTAATCGATTTCTCTATTCATTCTGAGCATTTATGTATACATTTGTCTATATCTATCTCGATTCGTTTTGGCTGTTACAAACAACCGTTATGTGAACAAAATTAATATACCCTTGTGCACAAGTGCACTTAGGCGATCAGCGACATCTGCCTTTGAATTGCCAAAGCCAAAAATAAAACGCAATTAATTGCTTTTCTTACAAATGTCGGCTGTGGCTTATGATCATATCAATTAATATCATTTTGTAGGTGGTTGTTTGGCACTAAACGTTTCTAGTAATAAATTAGCAATTTATTAGTGCAAATAACTCATACCTTTTGCATACTATTAATAGAATGTATATTCTAATAGTACATAAATAGTGAAATTTCCACATATAGCATAGTTACTAAAGCAAAGATTTTGGAAGCATACAAAATAATTTTATTATGTACAGTGTACAGTGCATCGAAAAATTTACAGCATTGTGGCTAAGGGATTCGTCAATATCAATTATATAAATAGGCAATCATGTTTCCTTTACACCCCTTTTACGGCTAAACTGTACTTCTAAGGTATAAACAATTATATATCATTAGAAAGGTATTTTGATGCTGATGTGCAGGCAATTTTTAAAATTTCAAATTAGTTTAAAATAGAGCGAAAAAATCAATTCAAAAGTCACACCAATACCAATGCCACACATGTACATGGTTGGGGCGGAAATGCCTCCTAAATGTATGCTTTAATATTAATAGTGAATTAAAGAAACGTGCTAAGCAGCAGTTTAGGAATAAGATGTATGTATGTATGTACATGAATAGATTAGCCTCAAACAAGGATGAAGATAATTTTGAGTATGGAGAAGAAGAAAGGGATAAATACAGAAATTAAAATAAAAGTAAAGAAACCTAAATATAAAGACAAAGAGGAAGGAAAATTTAAATACCTAACCTAATATCAATGGTGGGGGTGAATAT
>NW_016162997.1:16636-17229 GCF_001687245.7 Rhagoletis zephyria | reverse complement strand
CTGATCATTTATGTATACATTTGTCTATATCTATCTCGATTCGTTTTGGCTGTTACAAACAACCGTTATGTGAACAAAATTAATATACCCTTGTGCACAAGTGCACTTAGGCGATCAGCGACATCTGCCTTTGAATTGCCAAAGCCAAAAATAAAACGCAATTAATTGCTTTTCTTACAAATGTCGGCTGTGGCTTATGATCATATCAATTAATATCATTTTGTAGGTGGTTGTTTGGCACTAAACGTTTCTAGTAATAAATTAGCAATTTATTAGTGCAAATAACTCATACCTTTTGCATACTATTAATAGAATGTATATTCTAATAGTACATAAATAGTGAAATTTCCACATATAGCATAGTTACTAAAGCAAAGATTTTGGAAGCATACAAAATAATTTTATTATGTACAGTGTACAGTGCATCGAAAAAAATACAGCATTGTGGCTAAGGGATTCGTCAATATTTACTTAAAATTGATATAAATTAAATGTTGGATCGAATCCCACTGAAAGAAGTCTGATGAGGAAATGTGGTGATTTCCGAAATAGCCATCACTTCTACCATTTTTTCAAAATTATTGTTGCTTTTC
>NW_016162997.1:91-16556 GCF_001687245.7 Rhagoletis zephyria | reverse complement strand
AATAAGTTTTTCATTAAAAACGGTCTCAAGCGCAATAAAAATTGTTGAAAACAAGTGTTATAAGGCCATAAAATAACAAAAACAAATAACTTAAGGACGAGCTCACCTGAAAGTTGAACATTCTAAAAATATAATTATTAACAAAAACCAATAAAACCAACAACCATATGATCCAGTTTAGATAGCACTGTAATAGCTGCGCTTGATTGTAGTTGGCTTCACAAATGAAAAAGTGGAAAAAAGCAACAAGAATTTACTAGGCGAACTTAGCACAGTGCTTAGGCAACAGGTTAAGTCAGCTGGGGTCGTTGGATCAAATCCCACTGAAAGAAGTCTGATGAGGAAATGTGGTGATTTCCGAAATAGCTATCACTTCTACCATTTTTTCAAATTATTGTTGCTTTTCCACAATAAGTTTTTCATTAAAAACGGCCTCGAGCTCAATAAAAATTGTTGAATATAATTGTTATAAGGCCATAAAATAACAAAAACAAATAACTTAAGGACGAGCTCACCTAAAAGTTGAACATTCTAAAAATATAATTATTAACAAAAACCAATAAAACCAAAAACCATATGATCCAGTTTAGATAGCACTGTAATAGCTGCGCTTGATTGTAGTTGGCTTCACAAATGAAAAAGTGGAAAAAAGCAACAAGAATTTACTAGGCGGACTTAGCACAGTGCTTAGGCAACAGGTTAAGTCAGCTGGGGTCGTTGGATNGAAAGTTGAACATTCTAAAAATATAATTATTAACAAAAACCAATAAAACCAAAAACCATATGATCCAGTTTAGATAGCACTGTAATAGCTGCGCTTGATTGTAGTTGCCTTCACAAATGAAAAAGTGGAAAAAAGCAACAAGAATTTACTAGGCGAACTTAGCACAGTGCTTAGGCAACAGGTTAAGTCAGCTGGGGTCGTTGGATCAAATCCCACTGAAAGAAGTCTGATGAGGAAATGTGGTGATTTCCGAAATAGCTATCACTTCTACCATTTTTTCAAAATTATGTTTGCTTTTCCACAATATTTTTCATTAAAAACGGCTTCAAGCTCAATAAAAATTTTTGAATAAAATTGATATTTAAATGGGTCTTGAACAAAAAATTTATTTTTCATAAAATTATAGGGAAATTGGCGTGCCACCGCCCACCTGACCGATCTCGACCAAATTTGATAAAAACATTGAGCTTGGCCTTCTTGAGCACTGTTTGGAATTTTTTTGGACAAAAACCACGTGCTCCATCCACATAGTGGTATATGATATATGTGGGCGGTCCACCTACCCTTTTTCGATTCATCCGAACGCTTTTGTCGGATCTCCATAGAGCGACATCTCTCCTGCTCTGGCTTCNCTTTTTTTGGACAAAAACCACGTGCTCCATCCACATAGTGGTATATGATATACATATGTGGGCGGTCCACCTACCCTTTTCCGATTCATCCGAACGCTTTTGTCGGATCTCCATAGAGCGACATCTCTCCTGCTCTGGCTTCTTTTCGGTTAAAATTGGTATTTCCAACAGATACACGCTTACACACTTTTTGCATCTCGTTTGCCAGGATATCTACCGAAATCATAAATATTAAATTTGTAGCCGATGTATACATAGGTATTGAAGCTGAACGAATTATTCAAAAAGAACGATTTTCAATGGATGAAACATTGGCAATAAAAAGTAACATTCTAAAATATTATCAAAAATTATGCGACGAAATCTTTTTTCGATTTAATATAACTGACAAGCGACTAATAAATTAAAAATTTTTCGATCCGCTTGTAATAAAGTCGAACGAAGACATATCATATTTTCAAATAATTTCTGAATATAATCATATGTTGTCTGATCCTGAAATAGTCATTGAAGAGTTTAAGCTTTTGGAGCTGAAATCAAAAGAGAAAGACTATGAAGTTTTTTTAAATTGACTAATATTTAGGAGTTTTGGCATACAAATGGTAATTTAAAAAATCATTTAAATTAATATATTTATAAAAACCTTTATTCATTTATTGCAAACATTTTGAGCTTGCCACACAGTAGTGCNCAAGTTTTTTTTAAATTGACTAATATTTAGGAGTTTTGGCATACAATTGGTAATTTAAAAAATCATTTAAATTAATATATTTATGAAAACCTTTATTCATTTATTGCAAACATTTTGAGCTTGCCACACAGTAGTGCTTCGGCTGAAAGAGTATTTTCAAAGCTATCTCTTTTAAAAAACAAAAAAACAAATCGACTAAAAGTCGATACTTGTAATTCTATGATCTCTGCAGTTAATTTGGTTACAAATAAAGAGTTAGATACCTGGAAACTGGATGAAAATTTAATTGAAGAGTATATATCCACTAAGTTTTCATCCGGTATTTGCACTAAATATAAATAACATGTGATACATACTATACATATATTATAAGTATATATAAAATATATTTTTGAATTTTGCTGTTGCTTACTTGAATATGAAATGTTATGTATTTATTTACAATATATTATAGTTGAATCCTCAGATTTATTCTTTTACTAGTAAAGAAAAGCAAAATTAATATGGTGACCCTTTTTTTCGGCAATGACCCCTTTCTTGCGACTTTCTGAAAAATCTCAACGGCAACACTGGTGATACTTGGTGTTTTCTTTCCTTAGGTTTTTGACATTACTACTCTATAGTCCATGCCCCACGGGTTAACGTTCGCTTCCTCGCATATTTTGTTAAAGCTTTCACGTTTGTTGAACAGGGACATGGGTTCCAAGATGCATATGATCTCATTTTTTGTTTAGTGAAAAGGTAGAACAGAAGTAGCCTTTGTTTTTACCGATGATGTCTATGCNGGTTTGTTGAACAGGGACATGGGTTCCAAGATGCATATGATCTAATTTTTTGTCTAATGAAAAGGTAGAACAGAAGTAGCCTTTGTTTTTACCGATGATGTCTATGCCGTCGGCATGAGCGATTCAGTTATACGGTCTTATTATCTTCTGCAATATGAGATTAAAAAAATCACATGACAGGGAGTTGCCCTGTCTAAAACCTCGTTTGGTATCAAACGGCTTGTAGAGGTCCTTCCCAGTTCTGGCAGAGCTGGTGGTATTGCTTAACGTAATTTTGCACAGGCGCATTAACTTCGTAGGGATACCAAATTCAGGCATAAACGTATTTTCTTTTCGCACTGCCGAAAACGGCTTTAAAATCGACAAATAGATGGGACGAAGTTTTTGGCCGGACATCTGCAATTTATGATTTGCGTCTTGATGTTATCACACAAATGCAGGGACCTTGAGCATATCAGCGGGTATATTACACGATAATGTGTCTTCTAAAGGTTAATACAAACCACATATGTATCTGTATAATTCAAGTTAACTTTTATAGCTAGCGTCCTAAAACTACGTAGAAGTCAACGCGCTGTTTTGAAAACGTTGACATCTTTATTTTATCAATATTTTTTTAGTATTTCAGCAATCCAATCAGCCACTACGAAGCTGCTCATTTTGAATTGTTGTTTGAGGTTAAACGCTGACAATTGTCGAGACAAACAGAGGGTGTATGGCGCACGTAGACGGCGGGCAGGGGACAATGGCATACCCAAATATTTGCAATGAACCGTACAATGCCTTAGATATTAGATAGCCAACAGAAAGATAAGGGAGAGTATTGTGGAAGAAATGAACAAGGAAAGTGTGCAGGCACTAGGGCGGTAGCGAAGGAGTTTGGGTGACGAGTGGATAGAGAATGACCTTGCCTCTCGGCTAGCAGTGTAAGTATGAACGCATATTCTTATAAAGAAATGTACGCATATATGTATATACATATAAACACACATACATTGCCGTATATACATACATATGAGTTGCATTAGGACATTCCCCAAAAAAAAACTATTAGTTTTATAACAAGGTGATGATTCTTTTAAGTGTAAATTAATCGAGGAATTTACATTAGATCGTACCACTTTACAGGCAAAAAAATACGTTGGCGGTACACTTTCGAATCTAAACTTGAGCTCAATGAACTTTGGAACTAAAACAAATTCTTCCCTCGAGACAAAAACATCGATATATCATACTTTAAGATCCGACAGTAAATGCCGAAGATATGACGAAAAATGTAAAAAGACGACCCCAATGTTCGGAGAAAGAATTTTTTTTCCAAATTGCATTGTGAAAATACATTGGATTCCAAGGTGTACGGCGAACTTTTTTTTTGTCGTACATATGTACGTATGTAGCACTTAGCTTTAAACTCACGTTCATTATCATGGTCTCAGCTCAAACCGTCAAACTGCTGAAGAGATAAATGAAACGACTAAAGTTTCTTATACTCGTAGTAGCAAGCAAATACATTTCATTTTCTAACAAAACCCACAAAAACCCGAAGGTGTTGCGGGTTTCTTCCATATAAAAATAAATTGTGTTTATTCGTTATATGGAAGCAAATGCGACAAAAAAAAACTTCTAAAAAGTCAACGGTAGTTTTTACGCATTTAAAACTTGCACATTATTAGACTAAAATTGAATGGGCTATAAAACTGTGTACATACAAAAAATTTAACACTTCTGAAAAGAAGTTTGAAATTTGGATGAAAATTTGTTGCATTTTTTTGTAGTCTTTTACAAAGTTTTGAACTTGGGCTTATATGGGTTTTGTTAGGGAATGAGCCGTATATTAATTGAAAATTATTAAAAATAGATAATTAAACATAATTGGTAAGCAATATCACTTTAAAATGGCGTGATATTGATATGACCGATACTGTATATATTTTAGCTTGCCTAGTATCTTTCCGAAAGGCGTAGCTCTAAAGTTAAAAATAGAACCCGATTTACTACTGGGTATTTGCAACCTAGCAAATTCTAGCAACAGTATTGTAGCTATTACTAAGAACCAAAGCTCACAAAAAAAAAACATTAACGAAGTGAGGGCGATAGTGAATGAGCGTGTCGCGCAGTATACTTTTGGGCGTGCGTCTACATTTGGGGAGGCGTTTGCCTGTGTCTTATCAGTACGGCTGCTGCTGCTGGTAGTTTCCACTTGCTGCCTCGCTTTGTTTTTTATGTGCATCGTTTGACATTATGATGACTTTTGTTCACTGGTTTGTTTGGCGTGTGTTGGTTACGATGTCTGTGAAGGCTGTTCTGGCCGCATGCAGTGTTGCCACTATTCGTCTTTTCCGACCCAATTTGGTCGCTTCTTTTTCATTTGGTAGGTTGGTAGGCAAAGTAAATTTTGGTCGGATATTCAACTAAGCTTTTAAATTCTTAATTATAACGTCACTAGACATGAATAAAGGCGCGAGCTCAAAGTTCACCGCGAAAAACACGCTTAAAAAAATTTTCAGCGAAGAATGGCGTTTAAACCTAGACGACAGCGAAGAAAGACGCGTTAACATATTTCACGGCGAAGAAAGACGCGTAAACTTATTTTCGCGGTCAAATATAATTGCGGCAGTAATTGTATGTACATTCCCCAATGAGTTTTGGGCAATAATGCAAAAATGACAGCCCTTGGCAAGGTATAAATCTATGCTTACGCATCTTCATCACTGTCAACTAGGGTTACGCGTATTTTTTCGCCGAAGTTTTTTTACACGTCTTTTTTCGACAATGCGTCCTTTTTCGCCGTCAAAACAATGGCGCGACCGCGTGAAGATATAAAACTTTTACAAATAATAACACCAGCTTAGGTAGTTTCCAAAGAAGATTTACCAATTTTACCTCTTTTGTTAAGGTTTCCCCATCTTATAGATTGCGATCCTGATATAATAACCACACAGTGGAATTTACTGAGGCTAAGTGAGCTTGATATTTCCAGCGATCTGGATATTGATATGTTTTGGGAAAAAGTTTATTCTATTAAGAATCGAATGAATGAAAATGCATCTCGCCAATTTTGTTTTCAATATAATTTCATTACCACATACTCTGCGGCTGTAGAATGCAAATTTTCAACGCTTTCTTTTTGATAAAACCTAAACTAAGAAATAAACGTAAGATCGACAGTATCAATAGCATAATGTTATGCAAGGAACTTGTTAACAAAAAAGACCCGAACTATGTGTGGTCAGCTGCTAAAGATTTGCATTTGTAATTAATTGACTTAAATTTAGAAAGTAAACTTATTGTATTCATGTAATAAGTGAAAATGTAAAGTTGGAATTTTACGGCCGCCTCCTCCTAGGACTGTTCTATACCGAAAAAGTATACCCCTATTTTTTATTTTGAAATAAAAGAGATTTAGGGTTAAAGAAACAATTGGGTCTTATTATTGGTATTCTTCTGAATAGAAACAGAGTTTTCCGATCTTAAAATAACGATCTTCATGAATTCTACACTATTTCTACGAAAAGTTGTTTTTCCCCCATATAAAATACATGACAAACTTTGAGCGCTTTGAGCACTCCCAAAATGTTTTTTTTATTTCAAAATAAAAAAAGAAGGGTATATTTTTTCGGTATAGAACAATCCTAGGTGGTGGCGGCTTTTAAATTCTATTACTTTTTTGGACCACTCCCATGTACATATATATATAATTCATACAGCCAAAAAATTTTAAATGATCTCATCTCTGTGCCTAAGACTGTATCTGCATTTATTTATTTCATGTTTGTTTTAAAATGTACAAAGTACATATATATATGTATGTAAATGTTTTGTATTTGGAACATTTACGGCTCTATTCTGTATCAGTGACAAATTCTTGGTACAGTTTTTATTACGGAAAAATATATGTATGAAAAAGTTCAAATTTGTCAGTAAAAAAATTGTTGTCACCAATACAGAATAAGCTATTAATCTTAAATAAATGGATTGTATGCTTTCAGAATGTTTTTTTGTAATTGAAATTTATTTGGTAGGTTGTAAACTATATTGGTCAGATATGGGAAGAAAATATTGTTAGTGGCAACGCTGGTCGCATAGCAGTTTGCTTTGTTGTCTTTGGAGCGGAAGGAGAGTAAAGTTTGGTCTGAGTGTCATCTATTGACTTCTTTAATTTCGATTTTTTGCGTTCACAAAGTGTATGAAAGACAAATAAAGAGGGTCATGAATTTAATTTTGATTCTTTTTTATGTATATGTATACATATTTAGATACTCTTATTTCAGGTCATTGTATGAGAAGAATGGCGACCGAGGGGCGTATGCAACTGAAATTAGTTTATTCAGAAGAAAACGTGGAAAAACACATTTCTTGGATGGTACACTGTAGTCACTGAAGAAATTAGTTTTACAAATTTTCACCAACTTTAAGACTTTTAGTTATAAATACATATCGCTCACCCACTTCAAAAACATATCCGGAAATATAATTGCTGGTGAGTCGCACAAATTCAATGCAATTAATAGAAAAAAACAGGCATAACAGTAGTTTTCTAGTTTATACATGAATTATATTTTTATAAATCATATGTTTTTGATAAAAATACACCGTAGTCATTTGAAAATTTTAAAATTACATTTCTCGACTGACAAATAAGATATTCGAGCTAACTCGACGGCACAAAGTGTGCTTTTTTTAACACTTCGTGCGAATTAATCATAGCGCTTTCGACAGAAGCAATATTTTGATATGAAACAAAATGTCTTTGAAAGCTAATGTAACTGCCTTTCACGAAAAAATAATGCGATTGAGCCACAATTACTCCTTGATCTTTAAAAAATTGGTCAAGAACAGAAAAACATGCAAAATCCAACGGATACATTAAAAAAAAATTTTTTTTTGTATTTTGACTCCCGAGCGCACTTGTGCACAATGGTATTATAACTTTGTTCNAATGAATTATATTTTTATAAATCATATGTTTTTGATAAAAATACACCGTAGTCATTTGAAAATTTTAAAATTACATTTCTCGACTGACAAATAAGATATTCGAGCTAACTCGACGGCACAAAGTGTGCTTTTTTTAACACTTCGTGCGAATTAATCATAGCGCTTTCGACAGAAGCAATATTTTGATATGAAACAAAATGTCTTTGAAAGCTAATGTAACTGCNCATGAATTATATTTTTATAAATCATATGTTTGATTCATAAGTTTTTGATAAAAATACACCGTAGTCATTTGAAAATTTTAAAATTACATTTCTCGACTGACAAATAAGATATTCGAGCTAACTCGACGGCACAAAGTGTGCTTTTTTTAACACTTCGTGCGAATTAATCATAGCGCTTTCGACAGAAGCAATATTTTGATATGAAACAAAATGTCTTTGAAAGCTAATGTAACTGCCTTTCACGAAAAAATAATGCGATTGAGCCACAATTACTCCTTGATCTTTAAAAAATTGGTCAAGAACAGAAAAACATGCAAAATCCAACGGATACATTAAAAAAAAATTTTTTTTTGTATTTTGACTCCCGAGCGCACTTGTGCACAATGGTATTATAACTTTGTTCACATAACGGTGGTTTGTAACAGGCAAAACGAATCAAGATAGATATAGACAAATCTATACATAAATGATCAGAATGCAAAGAGAAATCGATTATGCGGTGCCTGTCCGTCCGTCCGTCCGTCTGTGCACACGATAACTCGAGTAAAAATTGAGATATCTTAACGAAACTTGGTACGTGGACTTATTTTGGGCGTAGGGCGGATGGTATTGAAAATGGGTGAAATCGGACAATAACCACGCCTACCTCCCATATAACGGTAATTTTCAGAAATACGAAAACCGATATTTTAGTAACTACTGAAGATAATTTACTCAAAATTGACATCTAGAATAACTTTTAGACGAAAAATAAGAATATTAAAAATTTTTGGAAAATGGGCGTAGCCTCGCCCACTTATAGTTACATGTGTATATCTTGTTAACCGCTGCACCAGTTTCTTCTAAACTTGGCACAGTTGTTTTGCTCTGGTACAGCATACCAAATGGCTGAAAATTTTTAAAATCGGACAATAACCNTCGCCCACTTATAGTTACATGTGTATATCTTGTTAACCGCTGCACCAATTTCTTCTAAACTTGGCACAGTTGTTTTGCACAAATCGGACAATAACCACGCCCACATCCCATATAACGGTAATTTTGAGAAATACGAAATCCCTGATATATCAGTAAATATTAAAGCTACTTTATTGAAAATTGATGTTTGCAACAATTCTTTACCAGGAAATTCGCTGATGATAACATTTTTGGAAAATGGGCGTGGCACCGCCCACTTATGATCACATATATGTATCTCGTTAACCGTTCTAGCAATTTGTACCAAACTCGGTATGGTTATTGTGCTTGCCACATAAAATAAAACTGTTGAAAATTGTTGAAATGGGACTAAAATTACTTTTCATATAACGGTAAATTACAGAAATGCTTTAAATTTCAATATTTCGAAATTTAATGATGCTAATTTACTTAAAATTTATACACCCGCTTATCATGTAGCGGTAGCTTTCGGAAAGGTGGAAAACATATATTTAATACTTGCGCCGGGTATTTAATGTTCGGCTCCGCCCGAACTTAGACTTTCTTACTTGTTTATTATGCTGTGGTGAAGTGGTAAGCAGTGCGGGCTTGCACTCCGCAGCGCCTGGGTTCAAGCCCTGGTCAAAGTAACATCGCAAAAATATTTAGAAAAAAGGTTTTTTCTTAACAGCGATCGCCCTCGGCAGGCAATGGCAAACCTCCGAGTGTATTTCTGCCATGAAAAACAGCTTCTCATAAAAATACAATCGCCGTTCTGAGTCGGCGTAAAAGTGTAGGTCCCTCCAGGGGCGCACCCAGGAATATATTTTGGGAGGGGTTTATACTTCTGAGAATTCGCTTCAGATAAAATGATCATTAAAGTACATTTATGCAAGTTTTATTTACAGTATGTAATAAATAAATAAACTTTTTGAAGTTTCATAAATTGAATTTATTTACATAAAATTAGCAAAAAACTCAAACATTTGTAACCGACTTCGAAAAAGGGGTAGGTTATCAATTCGTCGGAATAGTATGCTAACGCATAACTTTGGACCACGTGAACCGATTTCAATAATTTTTTTTTTTATCGGAAAGATGGTACCTCAAGGGTCTTCCCGTAATTTGAAATTACTTGTTTAATATAAAGTTCTATAAACACAAGATGCGCTCAACTTGCAAAAGTAATAAAAAAATTAAAAAAAAAGAGTTTTAATGTTCATTTTCCTCGATATCTGGTTTCTGGTTTTCGAATGAGATGGTGATTTTTTACGATTGCCTAATTTTTTTAATATTTCGAATACCGAGAAAATTAAATGAACTTGAATTTTTGTTATGTAGGCAATTTTGGTGGAACGAATTCGAAGTGGGCAAATGAAATCTTCGAATCCATGTTAAGGACATATCAGTTGTAAACTCTTTGAGGCTCAGTAAGTGAGTATGCATTGCATATTTTTAGGTTTCATTCGCAGTTACACTTTTAAGAGCTCTCAAAAAAAAAAACGAAAAATTCATATAAAATGGCGCACAAGAAATGGAATAGGAATTTTCTTCTATCAAAATTTCTTAAATCAATTTGCATCTCTCAAGAAAAAAATGCTCGTATATTTATTTCTTTAAGAAAATTTACAGCAAATGCAAAGTGCTTTATAATAAAAAATATTTCTTGTGATTTTTCTTAAGAGCTGGCTTTAGGATACAGTTTGTATTTCAGGTTATTAGCTTTAGGGGGGGGTTTGAACCCCAAAACCCACCCCTTGTGTGCGCTAATGGGTCCCTCCACTTTGTGTGAAAACATCCAGGCGCACGCCACAAATCGGAGAAGAAGCTCGGCCAAACACTAACATACATATGTGTAAGCGCCAATCTATTACACCGGCACACAAAAAAAGTAGTGCGATGTGCATTTGACCGGGCCTACCTATCGCTATGTATTTCGACCCGCAGAATTCGAATTTGAAGTCAGTTTGGCCAATGTACCACCTAGATTTCGAGAAAACTTCAAAAAACCGTAAAAATAGCGAAAATCGGCAATAAAAACAGTTATTTGAAGTTTTCGGATTCTGCGGGTCGAAATATATAACCATAGGTAGGTCCGGTCAAATGCACATCACACTACTTTTTTTGTGTGCCGGTGTTATTATTATTATAATGCTAGCAGACCCGGCGAACTTCGTCCCAGGGATGCCGTTTGGATCTAAATAGATCCAATTGGATAAATTTTTATACTAATTTTTGCAGGATACTTATTTTTTCTGGTCAGTATAAATGTGGATACTTTTTTTTAAATAGGCCAAAATTTTATATTTCCTATAAAGTTTTTTCGTTCAAAAATCGATTTTCATTAAAGATGGTAGAAAGCATTACGTTTTCTGAACGTATAAAGAATCGCTACTTAAGCGTGAAATTAAAGCATTTTATTTTTTGTGAACGAAGCAATGAACATATGAAGAGATCTCACCAAAANACCAATATAGGTATAGGTGCAATTGCTTTAATAAGCTTGAAAGGATGCTTTAAGCAAGATCTTAATATACATATCGTCGTTTAAAGTACAAAACCGCGTATCAACAAAATGCAAAACCGCGTATGTGACGTTGCATAAATTATTTTCTAGAGAGTAAAAACACTTATATTTCAAAATGGTTCTCTTTTTTATAAAGCAATCGCATTTCTGGCTAGTATATTTCAGGACGAATGGATAAGGATTGAGCCAAGAGCTTGTGTGAGCAAATCCAATTTTTGGCAGCAAATGTCAGTTACGCGGTTTTGCAGAATGACGATACGCGGTTTTGTACTTTAAACGACGATATACATATGTATATAAAGTAAATTATACTCTTTCTGTAGTAATCTCTTTCATATCACATATTTTCATTTGTTAATTTAAAAAGAAAGAAGATTTCAATGTAGTTTAAAAAACTAACTTTGATTTATTTAAGGAGACTTTTATGAATTTTACTGAAAAGACTTTAAATACACTCTAAAAAATTTTTGTTTATTTGCGCATATTAAGAGAGGTAACCAGTTTCCTCTTTTAATGTGTGCAAATTCGCACGCCGTGTAATAAAATTAATCATTGCCTGTTTACTCTTACATACCAAATTTGTCGCAAGAGCAAAATTACACATAACATGTTTAAAATAAAGTAATGTTTATTATTAGTAGGAAATGAGTAGTCCACTTGCAAACAGCGTTATGTGATTTTATAATAGAAAGCCATAAATTTGAAAAAGCGACTACGACAACAAGTAACATTTAAATTGAATCTTTTTTATTATTACCTGAAAATTTGGATAAATAGGAGCCTTATAAAATTGTAACATAACATAACATGTCATAAGATAACATTAACAGTCTATACGACCTAAAGCAGCTTTCTAAGTTCATCAGAAGATTGATACTTTTGAAAGTTCATAAATAAGTATGATAGCAACTTTTGGAAGAAGACTTAACATTTGATGCTATTTTTTTCAGAATATAAAAAGATTTTGCACTCTGTTGTTAGTGGACATGAAACTACTTTAAATACTGGTACGTAATCCGCCAAAAACTAAGAATCGAAAAAATTTTACATAGCGCACTTTGCAAGTAGACTACTCAAATGTATTTGTAGTTTGAAAATTTTTGCAATTTTAAACATTCTATATATGTGTATTTATGTGTATATTTTAAAGATCTCAAGTTCAAAATCAAATACTGAATATCTTATACGTATATTTATACAGATTCTTCTTGAAAAATAGATACTTTTCAGTAGTAGTTTTACATGGTCTTTTTAGAGTGTACCTGCTATTTATTATATTTACTTTGCAAAACACTTATGCATAAAAAATTTTCTTTATAAATTGAAATTACAAATGTTTAATTTGTAATGCACATGTATTCCAAGTCCTTAGGATGGGTTAAATTATGTCTTTTTCATGAAAATGTTTGGTTTTCTTACAAATTATGAGATGTATATGTAAAAAAAGAAAATTGGATACATTTGGATACATTTTTGGCTTGGTCAGGGATACATTTTCTTGAGACGGCGCGGCAACATTGCTTCGTCCCGCCCAAAATAAATTTTTTGTATTGAAACATTTTGGTCCAACATTTTCACCAACAGTTCACGTTCATGATTTTCAGTGACGCATTTATCTTCTGATATTACGATATGGTGATTGTCAGAAGGAATATTTCCATTGCCATCTTAAATAACCTAGCAAAAGTGTATATGCATCCATGTTCGAGTACTCTACCATCAACACTTCCAGAGATATGCAGTATGAAAATTCCGGTTTGTATGAGAGGTGCTATGACTATGCGATTTATTTTACATATCTCCATACCAAATTCCAGTACTCTGTCATGAACACTTCCAGAGATATGCAGTGTGAAAAATTCGGTTTGTATGGGAGGTGCCAAGCCCCTTTTACCAATAGCCCCAATTTTTCTTCATCACTATGCGATTGATTTTATAGGTATTGTACATACAAAGTTCCAGTACTCTACCATGAATACTTGCAGAGATATAAAGTGTGAAAAATTTGGGTTGTATCGGCGGTGCTACACCCCCTTCACTTGGCGGTATGAAACATACTTTACAACCTATTATCATACCTACCGATTATACACAAAACATTTCATTCAAATATGTCAAGCCGTTTCGGAGGAGTTCGACCACAAACACCGTGACACGATATTTTTATATATTAGAGTTTTCATACAAAAATACTAAAAATTCTAAAAGAAGAAAATAGAGATTTTTTTTTTTGGATAGGGACACCCTAATCAATATTCCATTACTCTATCGTGAACACTGCCAGAGGTTTGCAGTATGAAAAATTCGATTTGTATGGGAGGTGCCACGCACCTTTTTCCAATAGCCCTAATTTTTCTTCATGAGTATGCGATTGCTTTCGTATATCTCCATACCATGATCGAGTACTCTACCATGAATACTTTCCGAGATATGCAGTATGAAAAATTCGCTTTGTATGGGAGGTGCCACGCCCCCTTTTCCAATAACGGCAATTTTCCTCCATGAGTATGCGATTGTTTTCATATATCTCCATACCATGTTCGAGTACTCTACCATGAACACTTCCAAAGATATGCAGTATGAAATATTCGGTTTGTATTGGAGGTGCCACGCCCCTTTTTCCAAAAACCACAATTTTTCGCCATGAATTTGCGATTGTTTTCGTATATCTCCATACCATGTTCGAGTACTCTACCATGAATACTTTCAGAGATATGCAGTATGAAAAATTCGCTTTGTATGGGAGGTGCCACGTCCCCTTTTCCCATAGCCCCAATTTTTCTTCATGACTATGCGTCTGATTTGATATATCTCCATACCAAGTTCTAGTCCTCTACCATGAATACTTTCAGGGATATGCAGTATGAAAAATTCGGTTTGTATGGGAGGTGTCACGCCCCTTTTTCCAATAGCCCCAATTTTTTCTCATGACTATGCGATTGATTTTTTATATCTACAAAGCAAGTTCCAGTAAGCTACCATGAACACTTTCAGAGATATGCAGTGTGAAAAATTCGGTTTGAATGGGAGTTGCCACGCCCCCTGCACCTAGCGGTATGAAATATACTTTACGTCCGATTCTCATACCTACCATATATGCACAAAAAATTTCATAAAGATCGGTCAACCCGTTTAGGACGAGTTCGACTACTAACACCGTGACACGAAATTTTTATATATTAGATTAGCAAATGCCCGCTTGCTTCGCGGCGCCTAATAAGATCTTTTGCGTTGGCCAATTCAAAAATAGCTTTTAAAAGCAAAAGCAGTCTGTAAAGTAAACATTTTTAGTTTCAATTGAAACGACTAAAAATCGGAATCCTCCTCACACATATGCCAAGAATAGTAGCGCTGTGATTCCATATGGCATACTAATCCCTTTCGATGTAATGCGTTTTATCTATGGTTTTATTTCCACCTGTGAGATCTCTGCCAAGCGTGCGTAATATTCTTCTATGATCGTGCAACTTCAGCATTGGTCCGGTGTACCATGTAAGCCAATAAAAGCCTTTATACGGAAACTCAAGAGCACAGATGAGCGTTTTCAATTATAGGAAGGCCAAGAATCCTCGCTGCCCCACAGGATGAAAAGTTTTCGCGTACATTGGCTAAAAGAGTCGTGTGATCTCATAAATATCGTTCAAATGAAGCTATTGGTATACCTATCGTGTACCCTCTTGGACAGATGTGGTCGAATCTTTCATTGTCAATTCGCCACTTTTTCGTCTTAATATTTATGAATTGGTTTCTTTGAGTTTTACTGCTGTAATAACGGCCGCTTCGAGCAACTTCGTCAATCGGAGGTAGATGCAAGATCACGCTTACACAGTGTTATGGTCTTTATATGCATACTTAATCGCATCCTTGATTTAGCCATCTGAAAAGTAAATTCGTCTAAGATAAACAAACCCCGTGGGGGTTTCTATATATTTCGGGTGCAGCGTCATCCACTGGGTCCCTTTTCTGCAAAACCTTTGCTTGTCATGAAATGTATACGAATTATGAATTCCAATCAGATTATAAAAAAAAAAACGGATTTTTCTAAATTCCTAAACTCCAGCGGGTCCATTTTTAGCAAAGGAATTTTCCATAATACAGGTAGTCACGCTGCGAATTTGAACGAAATCTGTTAATTAATACGAGTTTTATAGGTAACTCTACTCCAGCGCCACCAGCGTGTTTTCTAGTAGCCTATAATAGGACCTGCGACAATTTGACTGGGCTCTATTGAGTGGTTTTTGAGTTTAGTCCGAAAAACGGAAATGGCTATCATTTTATGTATGTAATCTTCCTTATCCTGAGTTTCGCCCAAAAAAAAATCCACGCGAAAATTTTTATTCGCCCCATAGTAAGTACATGGAAACCAAAAGCGTAAAGTGAACCGGTTCAGGGAAGATGATAAGGCTGAATATTTTTCCAATGAAAAAAAATCGTCATGAAAGTAATAGAGGTTTCGTATGTGTATTAACAAAATAGGTTCATAAATACGGCTTTTATAGACTCCAGCACCACCTAGCGAGTCCGTTTTTCGCAAGTGCTTTTTTCAACATGCTTTCGAAATCGGTTCATAAATACAGCTTTTATAAATAACTCGCCTCCCACGCCACCTAGCGGCTCCGTTTTTTGTAAACGTATTTTCCATTATGCTAAACTATACCTTTTGAATTTGAAAGAAATCGGTTCATAAATACGACTTTTATAAATAACTCGACTCCCGCGCCACCTAGCGGGTTTATTTTTGGTAAACGTGTTTGCCATCATGCTGGTAGCTTACATTTTGAATTTAAAAGAAATCGGTTCATAAATACGATTTTTATAAATAACTCGACCCTAGCGCCACCTACCGAGTTTTCTGGTAGCCTAAAATAGGACCATATATGAAAAGTATAACCTCTGAAAATTTGACTGAAATCTATGCAGTAGTTATGGAGTTAACTCCGAACAACGAAAACGGCTATTATTTTTAACCGACTTCCAAAAAAGGAGGAGGTTATCAGTTCGTCGGAATATTTTTTTTTTTTTTTTT
>NW_016162997.1:0-81 GCF_001687245.7 Rhagoletis zephyria | reverse complement strand
CTTAGTGCTATTCAAGACCTTTAATTTATGCTAAGGTAGAAGTCTCTAGGCCCTATTTCCTATTAAAACTAACTAGATCCT
>NW_016162996.1:22747-39080 GCF_001687245.7 Rhagoletis zephyria | reverse complement strand
TGTTGATAATTGTGTATGTACGTGGGCACTTATCATCATCGTTTTTTTTAATAAAATAATTTGTCAACATAGTCTTCTTTATACATTTCTTTTTTCAATTAATTTTTATTTTTTACAATCACAGGTCTTCTGAAGTTCCTTAAAACGCATGTGTTGTTCCAGTAATTACTACTTCTCATACCATAGAGCTTCTTCAGGTTTGGAGAGAGCAAAACTTCAAATACTTGGAAAGGATTTCAGAAAAGACTACATACTGAAAAAAAAACTCAAAAAAATCTGATTAAAAAGTTTAAAATTTTGATAAGCATTTGTTAAAATTCGTCGATTTTTTTAAAATCTTCTACATAGTTTGAAATTTCTATTTACATGTTTTTGAGATAGTAAGCTATATTTTCATAAAAAAATAATAAATATTTTTTAAGCATTTGCATTTAAGCATTTTACTAAAAAGTCGTTTCTCTATTTAAATTCTCCCCACCGTATGTAGGATCAATTAGGGAACTGTAGAGCTTGAGATGCTAGCTGCCAAGAAAAACTGCCAAAAATTTCTTCAGAAAGCTAGGAACCCTTCACCAAGCTGCATGGTACTGAAATCAATAGAGAAGCCTTTAGTCGATATTACACTAGCTAACTATGATGAGGCACGAACAACAATATCCCGGCTGAAAAAAGCTGCTGAAGCTGACGACCTGCCCACTGAGCTATTCAAGTATGCCAGCAAGCAACATTTATTCGTAAGATTGCCATAAAATCTTTAAAAACAATTAAATTGTGATCGGATAAAAATATTAACGACTTTATAGTAATTCTACGAAAAAAATCTATTTCCCACATATAAAATATATGGAAAACTTTAAAGCATGGCTAAATCGTTATGGATTTGAAAATAAGAAAGTTTCGATATTCTTCTGTTCTTCCGGTGGTTGAAAAAAAAGACGGTTAACCACCCTAATGTACATACATAACTCAACCCGTTCTTTCTATTTCATAACATTTTCTTTGTTTGATAATTACCCAAACATTACTAATATTGAACCACGAGGCAACTTCAGCTGTGTTAGTTTACTTTTTTTTACAAATAAATTTGGCTGTAGTCTGATCGCTTTTTTATTAGGTACTGACTACCATAATTAGCATTATTTCCGCAAGCTAAACGATTAAACACATTTTAACAACAAAAGGAATGACTAATAAAGGTTTTTTTCTTACTATTTTCTCAGCAGTATAATTATTTATGTTAACAAAAGTGCGTAGATAGCTCACGCTGTGCTTTTTTTGTTTAAAATTATTGGAAAACCTTTAACTCCCTGCAGTTATTTTTAAGTGTTGTGATCAACGCTAAGTTGTCTCAAAAAAAAAAAAAAAACAAAACAAAAAAAACAGTTCACAAAGATTCCATTCGATGTTATGATTTACGTATATATATTTATTTATACATACAATATATAGTATTTATACATATATTTATAAATGTATTTGAGGGCGTGTTTGCACAACACGTGAGCAGATTTCCCTCTCAGCTAATGTCAACCAAATGGATGGTGGTTATCAAACCGGCCCAATAAAATGTGGGTATGTACTATGTATCTATAGTATGTAACTTTGTACGGGTTCTTTACGGTAGCGCAAGGTGTGTATAATTATTTAAACAAATTGATTAGTAATAAAACTTTAATGCTTATGTACAAGATTTGTAAATTTATATGTGTGAAGTTTGCATATACATACATACATATGTATGTACGTATATACTAGTATATATAAATGTTATTTATTTAAAATATAATTAAGAAGTCGGTCGTGAAACTATGAATGTATGTACGTATGTATGTACATTTAAATTTCATACTGAGCCAATTTGCATACGAACATACCACTTACATACTACAAACATACGCAAGTGAAAGTATTGTTGTTAATCCGTATCGCAAGTTGTTGGCAGGGTCTTAATTGAAAGGTTTGCGCCAGCTGCACCTTTGTGACACTTTTTGTCCATATCGATTGGACGCTATTTAAAGTTGTACTTTACATTTCCCCAGATTTGCGGCAATAACAATAAAAAGATCTCAGAAATCAAGACTATTAAATAGGAATGTTAATCCCGGGATCCCGTCCTTTTTAAGGTCCCGAAAATTTCGGGACTCTTGGCAAATAATACCGGAATTTTTGGGATTTGTAATTTGCCCTGATGACAAAAATAGAAACTCCTTTTCTTGACCAGTATTGGATACATTTATTTTATTTATTTAATAATTACAATTTTTTCTTTAATGTCTAGCTCATTACCCATATAACACCGTGCGATAGTAAATTTTAAAGACAAATATCAATATATTCGCGAAACCAAGGGCCAAATATAGTAAAATTGCGTTTTTAGTTTTTCACCCCGCCGCAATTAATTCCAAAATGATTTAAAAAATTTAGTGAAATGTGCTTAGATAAGAAGTATGGGTATCAAATTAAATAAGAAATTCTGTAGAATTTACACAGATTCAATTTTTTTGTGCATATGGACTGATAAGTATTGCAAATATCCTTTTAAAATTTTTTCCTTGAAATTTCTCAATATTTATTTTTGAAAAACTTATATAAACTCCTTAACATCTCGATGTTCGTGCTTCTAACTTATCAGCTTAAAAAATTACCTACTCGTCCTTGTGAATCCAAAAAAATTTCCTTCCTTCTTCCCTTCTTTTTTATTCAACAATGCATTGAATTTTTTTAAATAATTTTTGGAATTAATCATATCTTTGAAATTACAAAGTCCTTTAAAATAAATCAGACGTCAGAGAGAAAAAATAAAAACTTTAAATAAAAAGTAGGTTTGAAACCCATTTATTTATTATTTATTTTATGGTAGGAGAGCTTCGCAAACAATTTAGAAGCAATTTTTTCGATTTAATTTGTTGAAAAGTAATGAGTATCTAAATCCCGGGACTAATCCCAGGTATTTCGTAGTAGCGCCCCCTACTTTCTGGTGAAGAGCACTATATCCGTTTTGTCCGCATTCACACTGAGGCCTAATTCCTCGGATTATTTGTGATTTCGCGAAGTGCCTGCTTCATTAGGGATTTCATTGTAGTGAGGCACTTTATTTTAGTCGACGCCTTTATGCGCTTTGGGAATTCTGTTGACTGGCCCAAGGAGGGGAGAACAATCTAAAGCGAGCATCTGCGTACCTATACAGACTCACATACGAGGATGATCCCTACTGTACGTTTTGTACTGAACAGGTTTTTTTCGTTTGCCCCAGATGTGCAACCGAAAGGGATGAATTGAGCAGGAAGGTGAGGAGGCCACTTACGGTTAACAACCTTGTGGATATCATGCTTGAGTCAATCGAAAATTGGTCCGACGTTTGCCATATGGCACACACCATTCTCAGGAAATTGCGCCAAGCGGAACAGTGCCGCGTATATTCATAGAAAGGCCGCTCCTTCTCGAAGTAAGAGCGGAATGGCACTCGACCTTATAATTGGCTCTGCTCAAATCAAATATCGCCGGTTCATTACGTTGAATGCTATCGCTCATTTGACCGAAATATTTATTTTATTTATTTATTTACAAAGATATTGCAACTATAACTGAATTATAGTACAATATGTAGAAATAGAAGCTATGGCATCTATGGCCTTAAGCTAACTTATATGTGTATGTTGTAACGTTTGTGGATATATGTACTACATGTGTGTAAAGTAGGATCTGTTGGTAATTAGTAAAGTNGGGGTTTTAAATAGGTCTGAGGGTTTGTTGGTAAGTGATTGACGGTGTAAGTTAAAGAAGGTGCATGTGTCCAGTATGTGTTGGGTATTTATTGGGTGATCGTTGCAGAAATTACAAATGTTGGATAGGTTTTTGTCGATTATATGTTTATGTGTAAGTCTACTGTGTCCTAGTCGCAATCTTATAATTTTGGTCTGATCTTTTCTGGTTAGAGTGTTAGAATTCGTTTTAAGATAATCGTTGATGGTTCTAAAGTTCTCGGATATATCTGAGTACCATTGCGTGAAATTATTGTTTCCGTTCGGGAGTTTTTGAAGATAATGTGTTTTAAAGAAGTAGAGTATGTCGGAGAAAAGTAGGTTGGGCGTAATTTCGAGTGGGGCATTTAAAGCATTTTTTGCCGCTGCATCCGCCAGTTCATTACCTGCTATCTGTACATGACCCGGAGTCCAGATCAGCTTTAGCTTATTAGGTTTTTCTAACAGTAGGGTGCGAATTGAGTTTATGTAGAAGTTGTTATGTGAGAGGTTTTGAATTGAGGTGAGGGAAGACAAGGAGTCTGAGCAAATAGCAAATTTATGTGGGAGCTTTGTAGCGTACTTGGCAGCTTCGTGAATGGCTATTAGTTCGGTAGAGAAGTTTGAACTGTAGTGGGGAAGATGAAATATTTGAATTATGCTTTTATCTTGGACTATACTGTAACTAGTTTTGTAATTTATTTTTGAGCCATCGGTGTATAAGATTCTAAAATCGGTGAGTTTTCTGACAATTTCCTTGAATTGGTTTCTGAGAACTAAAGGGGGTGTGGAGTTTTTTTGAGAGAGCTTAATTTTGTGTTTATTGCTGTGTGTGGCAGTTTCCAGGGTGGTGTTTTTGAATTTTTGTAGGGCTTAACATTTAATGGTATATCGAATTGTTTTGCTATGTTAGTTATTCTGCTTAGGCACGATGGTATTTTATTTATTCTTGTATGTGTGGTTTTGGACAGGAGTAGAGGTAGAGGGGAGTTGTCGTTGATAATGAGAGATTTGATAAGTTTAGCTGTCAACAAATCCCTAGTAGTATGTAATGGTGGTATATTAGCCTCGGAGGTGAGACACCTGATAGGGGTCGTTTTGAAGGCACCTAAGGCGATTCGAATGCTGGAATTTATTACTGTATTAAGCTTGTTTGTGGTCGATTTAGGGGCGTATGAATATAAGTAAATGCCATAATTAATTTTTGATATTACCAGGGCTTTAACTGCTGTCAATAAAGAGACTGTACTACAGTTGTATTTTGAATTGGCTAAACATTTTATAATGTCAAGTTGTTTTTTTAGTACAGATACTAAATAGTCGATGTGATTATTCCATTTATATCTTTTGTTAAATATAAGCCCTAATATTTTTATATTGTCCACGGTGTTTATATTGACATTATTACAGAGTATGTTAACTCGGCAGTTGTGTTTTTTACATATGTGTATGTGTTTACACTTTTCAAGTGATAGTTGGGCTCCGGAATATTTTGACCAGTTTGTGATATCGTTGTGTAAGTTAGTGAGATCTAGGATAGTATTTTTTGTTTTGTTCATTTGTTTAATAATAACAAAGTCGTCGGCATATGCTAAAAAGTTTAATTCTTTGTGGAGGGAAATTATGTTACACGGCTTGTTATACGCGATAAGAAAGAGTATAACCGACAGTGGTGATCCCTGTGGGATGCCATTCTGGAGCGGATATGATTGAGAGTAGTGTGTATTTATTTTTATTTTAATGGTTCTATTGGTCAAGTAGTTTTTTATGTATAGGAAAATTTTTGGGCCAATGTTCCAATGCCTTAGCTGGTCCAAGATAGAGTGCATTTCGACTTTGTCGAAAGGCTCTAGAAAAGTCTAGAGAGACTAATGACCGAAATATATTTAGTATTTATTTGTAGATAGTGTGAACTTTTTGATCTTCCCTCGTATTTACCTACAAATTAATCGTAAATCATGTCAATATAAAACCACAAAATAACAACAAAATGGGGCTGATAGATTATATGTATTCAGTCTAAGTTTTCAAACAGTTTAAGTTTGAATTTTTTTGCTTTTTATGTTTCTCTTGCACCATGTTTATTTGTCGCATTCGTACTCGTAGGATTTATAGTTATTGAATAGTTGTTGTTGGGGTTAATGTCGTTGTCAATGCAAATTGTTACTGTTTTACGATGGCTTTAATATGGTTTATTGTTTTTTAAATTATGTAGAAATTCTACTAAATAGCCAAAGTTTATTCCGGGATCTCGGAATATTATTAAAAGCATTTACAAACATACATGTGTATGAATAATTGTTTATTGGCACACGAGCGATCGACATTGACCGCTAATATGAGCGACCAACCCTAAAACATGTGTTCATAAAATCTACAAAAATTTCTATATCTAATATTTAAGATGCAAGCTTATTTATGTTATACTAAATATATTTACATAATTCTTGACGTTTTGCTAAGCTTTGGTTTCTTTTAACGTATCTATTTACATATGCGTTAACACACCCTGTAGGAAAATCCGAACTAGAGTGACTAGTGAGTTTAGTACCATGATTGATTCGTCATAATTAACTTTCAGTGTGATAGTGTGACCAGCTAATAACAAAAACCGAAGCTAAATTGATTTAGAAAAAGGGTGAGAAAAAGTTACATCTTATTAAAAATGAAATGAAAAAGAACTTAATATATTCATAACTAAAAAACTTTTCAAAAACTCGACAAGTTCTTATAACGGCTACATTACTTCTAGGTATGCAAAAAGGGGTTGGGTTTAGGATAAGAAAAATACGAAAATTTTGTGAATAAAAGTATGGAAAATAGTCCCATGGGGCATCAAACTAAAGAAAATTATGGATTTCTATATAAAACTACACTGCTGGTCGTACGCCAAGAAATCAAATTGAAAAAATAAATTTAAAGCCCATTTTTTCGTACTAAAATTGGTTTAATAACCTTAAAAAGCGAAAACAAGTAATATTTTTTTTTTCAAAGCAGAATTTTTCATAATAATTTTTGAACGGTAAACGGTAGTTTTTGAAATATGACGGATTTAGTATGACTACTACTTATTTATAAAAGTTTCCATGCGAATTTTATTATGCATATTTGAAGTGAAGAAAGACTAGAAAAAAGCAACGAAGCTAAATCTAAAGTTCTGGGCCCATGACATAAAAGCAAATACAAATCTAGCCTAAAAAAGGCTAACCTGTTCACACTGCTGTTGAATTTAGCCTAATGATGAAGTACATAGCAGCGAACTGATTTGATAGGAATTACTTTTATGAATTGTTTGACAATAACCTCCAGGTGAACCTGAATCCGAGTCATCAGAACCGCAATAAAGATGTAAAAAATGGACTCCTTGTCAAAATCGTTGTTTCGAGGAATAGCGCTCGTGCAATCATTGTAGCTACGATTTAGCCAATTAGTCTTCTAATATTTCAATCACACTTTACATAAAAGTAAGGCAATCAAATAAAAGGAGAATTTACTTAATTCGCATATATTTATTCAAAGAAGATCAACAAATTTTAATCTAAATAAATAAAATAAAATAAGTAAATAATTTGTGCTAGGACTTTTGCTAATTGTTTGGCCGAGCTTCTCCCCGAAATTTGTGGTGTGCGTTCTGAAGTTATTACTTAAATGGAGGAACCTACAAACGAAAAAATGGACTATATGAGAACCTTTCTCATGGCAGAAACACACTCGGAGGTTTTCCATTGCCTGCTTAGGGGCGACTACTGTCAGAAAAAAATTTCTAAATTTAGATGTCCAAGCTTGAACCCAGGTCATACAGAGTAATAGTACACACCCCTAACCACTCGGCTACTGAGGTCGTCCGCTGAACAGTAAGATGTTTAATTTTAATTGAATTCATATTTACTTAGGCGATAAACTATTTGCCACAACAATTCGTGGTCATTTAGCGGAAAAAAATGTCAAGCATGAAAAGCTTGGTGTGCAGTTGCTCGCTTGTAAAGCTAAAACTCATTCGAATACGAATTTGAAATTTGATTTTGAGGTCACAGAAATCGATTACGTATTGAAAATAACCGACTTCGAAAGCCAGAATGCCTAAAAAGCTTACTGCCGAGAACCAGTGTGACCATTTTAAACTCTTTGTGGATAGATTTGGCAATTGTGTTTTTGTATTAGCCTCGGAACTTCTTGGCGTTTTTAATGCTACCTTTTTTATAAGTAAATTTCGTCTTTTTAGAACTCTCAGAAAAAAAAATGATTTCATATTAAGAAATATTGAAAGATTTAACTGTGAGCTATCCACTTATTCTTATCACTTCTGTGGAAAGGCTAATTGATTTGAAAATATCAATTCTTACAGAAAAATCCGGAGCTCGTATTAATCAACACTTTTAGACAGTAATCGCCTGTGGGTCGAAATTTCCGAAGTCGCTCTAGTTCTAAAACCCGATTTTTTGGTGTGTAAACATCTTAACCCAGGACAATTTCTAACCGTTTCTTGTGGAGCCCAGCAGAAAATCTGTAGTTAAAGCAACTACTTGTCAAATATACCTTAGTTCGCTAGTTCGTGGCTATTTCATGCCCATTCCGGGGCTAGTTCACGACAAGTTTATAGCAATTTCGGGACCTGTTTAGTACTAATTAAGGCCAACTTCTGGACTAGATCCGAATCATTTCAGGGCCGCTTCGTGGCCTGTTCGGGACCATTTCGGGGCTAGTTCACGATTATTTGACGCCCGTTTCCGGACAAGTTCTGAACAATTTCGAGCCCAGTTCAGGACTTTCCGGAATACTTCGGGGCTAAGTAGTTCAGGATCATGTTACGACTAGTTTAGGACCATTTCGCTACTAGTTCAATACTATTTTATGACCATTGTGGCACTAGTTTGAGTTTATTTTCTTACTAGTAGGGGATCATTTTGGAACATTTCAAGACTTATTCAAGGTCTTTTCAGGAGCAGTTCTCGAATTTTTTAGAACTACTTCAGTACTACCTTATGAAAATAATTACGAAATGATCCTGAAATAGCCCTCAACTCTCCACTATTTCTGAAGTGGTTCTGCACTAGTCGCGACAAAAACTTTTAATTCTAACCTAACCTATTTATGTGTGGACAGATGTTCACACACCAAATTTCGTGGGTACGCTACTCCTGCCTCTTTTCACAACTTAATNGCTACAATTGCAATTGCTGTCGCTTCTACTACCGCTGCTGCTGCTGGCAGTTAGTTTAAAATGTGAGGACTTAAGAGCGTTAATGTCATTTGGCCGCATACTGTCTGGCTTGAAGAAACGTCATAAACTTAGTAGCAACTCGACTAGGTTAAATTAGAAAACATACTCCGGTTTAAAAGTGTCGAAGTTTGCGAAGCGAGAGCACAATCGAAGAAATTTCGGCCAACAGTTTTAATTAGCAAAGAATATGGTTTGATGGGTTTTCGAATTCATAAGTAAAAAAACAAAACTCGTGCTTCGGATTAAAAAATTAAAAACTGGTGCTAAATTCGCGCAAAAAGTGTTAATATTTATTGAAAGCAAGCACAGACCAAAATAATAAAAACAAGAAGAAGAAGAATAAACATTTACGAGACGTTCAGACGTTTGTTAAGCCGCAAAAATATAGTAAAAGCATATTATAAAAGTAAATAAAAACGCTAAATTAAGCGTAATTACATACACGCATATATAAAGTTTATAAAAAAAATTAAGTGAATTGTCACAGTGTACCTAGCAGCAGCATGGAGAAAACGCATCTGCAGCTGTTAACATTTCTGTGTATCTTCACATTAAGTTTTTGTGTGCCAACGTAAGTTTTACTTAAGTATTGAACAAGGATTATGATTTTTATTAGCACGAAAAATATTAACGATTTTTTTTTTATTATTCATATTAAAATAATCAATATCGACATACGCATAAAAGCGTTTATTTTACGTTAATTAAGGTGAACCGCATTTTTACTAGCTACATTGGAATTTTTTCCAGCGCTTAAATATGCATATATTATAACAAGTGGATTTTGTGCAATTGAAACAATTTCAGGCACTTCGTTGTGAGAGAACAAAATTTAAAAATAGAATGGAAAAATTTTTATATGTATGTAACTGCAAAAAGTTCTAAAGGCACAATTTTTAATAATTGTTGCGAAAAAACGAACAAAAGCTGAGCAAACAAAATTTAAGTAAAACAAACGGAGACCGTTATTTGATTTGTGGCTTTTTTTTACAATGGCAGCTTACTTTATTCATACGAGTACTTATTTTGCTTTTGGCTATTGGCCTTAGAATTTTAAAATATGAAAAATTTTTAACAAGCTCGAGGCCCAGCATTTTAATAAAACTCAAATTTTCGTTCCATTCCTCAGAAACTCTTGAGTATTTGTTATTTATTATTTGTTAATTGTATTTGGGAAATTGACAATAACTTTTATATAATTTTAAAAGCAGTTATAAATTTTTTTTGTCTTTAAGAATTGCATAAAAAATATGTAGTTGATTGTGACAAGTGGAATTTGAAAAAATGCACAAGAAACAACGACAATAAAAAGTAAACTACGAATATTGAATGGTGAAAAGTGAGCATATGCGCACAACTGAACCCGTGCACATGTCCACAATTTAAAAGGGTTTACATACTTTTTCCGCAAATCCCTGCGACTCCAAAAGAAGTTGCCCAATACCATCGATCTATTAACGAAATTGCAAGGCTGACGAACTCGCGCGCCATGACGGCATTACCTGATACAGATATGTATAAGGGATACTCTTGGCATCCGTTTTCAAACATACACATACATTTCTATTGAATGTAAAATGCATAGAAATTGCCAATGAAAGATGAAAAATGGAACCGATCTGTCTGATGCTCAACGTACTAAGTCTCTCCTTAATCTAAGGAGGCAGGACATTCGCAAAGTAACTGGAGTTCATATTGTCTGATTGGATTACACGCAGCTAGACTGAATGCATCCTGGAACTACTACGGCAGAAGCTGCATGGATGAGGACGAAGAAGAAACCATCTAAGATCTTCTCTGCCATTGCTCGACTCCTATCAATTACGTAGAGCAAAAGTTTAGGCAGTTGTTATTGCTACGATGATCTCGATGACCTCAAAGCGATGGGTGTTAGAAGCTTATGCACTTTTTTGCTAAGCACCAAGTGGCTTACAGGGGGAACGGGGATAACACAAGTAATTTTTAGCAAAAAAAACCGACTTCAACTCTCATATAAAAAAAAAATATATATATATATATATATATCTCATGATCCACTGATCGGATCTTAACCAGATTAGAATTATCGAAATCGGTTGACGTGGTCCAAAGTTATGCGGTAACATACATAAAAAAAAAGTATTCCGACGAACTGATAACCTCCTCCTTTTTAGGAAGTCGGTTAAAAAGACAATGAGTCAGAAAAAAGATTCGGCTAAATATATTTATCGCAACATATGATTAGGTTATAGTTACATTACTTGGTTATAGTTACCAAATCATGCGCTGAGAGCAATATTTTTAGCTGACTTTTTTCTGGGTGTAAGTGAGTCCACGTAGGACTACGGCCCAACCTAAACCATATTTTATATCCACTTGGGAGTGACATACGATTTCTTATTCACCTTTTCATTGTCATTTTTATGCATACGTTTAAAAAGCCATACATTTATATCCAGTTTTTTAAATAGCGAAAAATTCAAGTTCAGTTTATAAATGGCTGCGTTTCTTTATACATTCCGGATAATCTCATTTTACAGCCGGAATAAACAGAATGTGTTTGAAATATACGTTAACATATCATCAGGAACGTTCTAAAGAATAAGTAAACAAAAAAGTTTATTCCAAACGTTCAGAATGAATAAAGAAATTCAGCCAATGAAAAAAAAATATTTCCAATTTTTAAATAGCCAAAAAATGATGTCTAGTTTTTAAAGTGCCAAAAATTTTTGTTCAATTTTTAAGCACCCAAACATTTATGCCCAATTTTTTAAAGACCAAAATATTATCTCCAGTTTTTCAATAACCCAAAATGCATTACCACTTTTAAATGACCAAAAAATTATGCTCAGTTTTACAATGTTCAAAAATTCATTACCAGTTTGAATGACCAAAAAAGTATGCTCACTGTTCACTTACAGTTTGAATAATGAAAAAGTGTTTAAGTAGCCAAAATTAAGTTTAAAATTTAAAATAGACCAGTTTTGAAAAAGTCAAGTTGTCCAAGCCAAAAATTTTTTGTCAAAAATTCATGCCCAGTTTTTTGATGACCAAAAACCTGTGCTCAATTTTTCAATGATCGAATTTCATTGTCAGTTTAAATGATCAGAAAATAATGTAGAGTTTTTAAGTGATCAAAAATTCATATTCAGTTAATATCCAGTTTTAAAATAGCCAAAAATATATTTAAACATTTTTTAAGTAGTCAAGATTTTACATTGCTAAAAGTTTATAGTAAAAAATTCATACTATTAAATCGCTAAAAAAAACGCCGGGAATAAGAGCAGAGAAGGCTCGGCATAAGATCAGTCTGCCTAAACTGTTAATTCGCCAATTGAAAATTTCTTTAATATTCATACGCCATTTATAACTAATGTCAAGGGCACTGAATAGAGAACAGGAAAGCAATGTGACGATTAGTTTATTCAAACAAATTAAGCTCTATATTAAAACATATGCAAAAATAATTTCTTCAAAAGTGTGTTAACACAAAATTTTGCATTTTTGATATTATATGCTTAAAATTTGACCATTTCATATATGTAATTGTTTGCCTTCCAGCAAAAACTGCAGCAATATTTTCTTGTAACTTATTGCAAAAAACTATAGGAACTTTATTTATTTAACTCACCTAAGATATGCATATGCCTATAAGGAGTTTTTTTTTTTGCTTTTTGACAAATATGACATTTTGAGTTAATACTCTTTTGAAAAAAGTGTGCGATGTCTATGTATGGCCATCAAGTCGCACATTCACGCATTACAAAGAATTATTTCATTGTTATTTTTAATTTTTTTGTTTGCAAATCGTCCGCATGCCAATTAAGAGTAAATCTCAACGCTTCATTAAGGCGGATTTGCGAATTAAAAAAAATATTATATAAATTTGAGCGCATTTATGACCATTTAAAGTTTGAACACGGCACACAGTGTTTCGACTATATGGAGGCAGGTGGAAATAATAGTAAAACTGCACCGATTTCATTGAAACTTGACATTTGCTCTAGTTCCACTTACAAATAGAGTATGTATTATGAAATTTGGTAAAGATGGAATAATTGTCACGCCTTCTACTCTTGTGGGCGGAAACATTAAATTTCATCCGATTTCGATGAAATTTAGTTTGTACTCTCTCTTTTAATAGAAGAACCTAAAAATATAAAATATGGGGAAGATTGGATGACTACAACGTCCAAAACTCAAAAAATATGTGGGCCCAGTCATTAAATGTGATGGAATTTTGGTTAATTTTTGTTTCCTGCTTTCCACTCTCAGAAAACAAAGGTTATACTATAAAATGACATAGGTGTAAATAATCGCTTTTTTCCAATGTTTGATGAGAGTTTTTCATTGTTCGGAAAAATAAAATAAAAAATTACATTGTATTTGCAAAGTCGCGCGAAAAGATCAAATTACATATTCGAAAACTACATAAAATTCTCTAAAACATTCGTCTAATTTCCAGACCTTATTGACCGGTACTCACACTTTTTTTTACTAATAATCTTTAACATCTAAATTTCAAAGAAAATTTTTTGGTAGGAAAATAGGAAAGTACCAAATAAATGATAAATACCTACACCTGAATATTCCACCACATTTACATAATTGATTACAGCTGAAAAAGAAACACTTTTTTTTATGGGTTAATCGCCAAAGGCAACTAAACTGATTAGTCGGTATCGCGCCAATTCCCGTTTTTCTTTGGAAATGTATCGTTCGTGAAGAAAGGGGGGGGGGGGGGAGTAAATAATGTGAAATTTGGTATTAATGAGTTTTACTTTTTCCTCTCTAAGTCCAACCGGTTTTTTTTATCAACTGTCACCATGACTTTTTTCTACCTGCCTCCATATAGTCGCAACACTGTGCGGCATCACGGCGACATGTTTAATTCATATTCATTTGACATATATATCTACATACATGAATGTATGTACATATACATACATATATACATACATACCTTCATAGATAGATATTAAAATGAGGTGTGCACCGCGTCATCTAGTAATCTATTGTGCCTTCTACTCTACACAATACTTCTTCTAAAGCTAGATCCCTCAGAAGCTTTAACAGCGCTTTCGCGGATAGGTAGTGAATGTGATTAAGCTGTGACCACACTGAGCGTATACTTCCCATACATGCATAAATATGTATGTATGTACATATATACAAGAAGTAAAATAAGTTTGTTTTATTTATGAAGTGCAAATCGTGATCGTCGCCGGCGAGTGCGCGCGTACTACTACATACCCCGGGACATAATCAGACCAACCATATCGGCACATCAGCCTTGCATTCATTCTACTAAAAGCCATGGAAAGGATCGAAGGTAGGCATATAAGAGACAGCTTTCGCAACTTTCACTCTGGCGAGAGTGCGATTTATTGACAGACGATAATAGCCTGCAAAAGTTGACTTTCTGTCTACTTTGAGGCAAGCGATTTTTGAATCGGCATTTAGTCCAGCGATTTTTGTTGAGCAGTGTTGAATCGCTTAGAAAATCGCGCCATGTAAATGCAGCAGTACCGAATTTTGGTACGCATCTTTAAACACGCCGCTAAGGCGTTGAAAGTAAGGTTCAAGAAAAACCAAAATTACCTATAAAAGGAAAGAAGTGAATGATTCAAATCTAAAGGAGGTAAAGCCTAATATTAGAAGGATGTGTCTGTAAGTACTTTTTTCTTTCCCCAAGGATGCCACATACGACTCGCAAGAGAGAGATTTTCCGTTGTGCGGTGAGAAGACTCTAGTTCGAATAGCTTAAACTTTTACATACATAAATATAGCAGTAATACTTCTCATGTTGGCGGATTGAAACTGAGCCAAATGTAAGCGCCACACAAGCCAAATTTTTCCTCTTCAAGGCCAAGTTAAGTGTGGGTGCCATTGTTTTCGTTGATTTCATAATGAAATTTCTAATATATAAACACAAAAAAACTTGCATGCATGATTCAAGTGTGTATGTATTTATAAAATTGCAACTTGCAACTTGCAATACAAAATGCATATCTAAAATAAATATGTGCATGTGAAGATTTCAATCAAAATCACGCCTACATAATCAAAAAAAAAAAGTTAAACATCTTTAATTTATGCTTAAAAAAGGTAAATGATTTTTTTGGACCTTGTACTGGAGAACCAAAAAATCGCATGAGAACACATACATATGTACGTACACCTGTACATACACAGCTATGTGCAAATGGCAAGTGAACTCGGATGCAGCGTTTTGTATTAAAAAGTCTTCTTAGACGTACATAGATAAGATTGCATTAAATTTATTAAGCTAAAAAGTTTTGTTTGAGAAAAAATGAATACATTTTATCACTTTGTACTGCATTAGGGATTGAGCATACTTACTTACTTATATTCATATGCATTTCAAAACACCTCGCCTTTATTACCTGTTATTTGCTTTATAATTGCACTGCAAATGCAGTCTGTACGATAAGTAGCAACGGTAAATCATTTGTGTATCAATATGATTCCGGGCTTGCCAAAGCTAAGACAATATTATACTACCTACATAGATTAATTCACTTATATTTATGTGCCTATGTAGATACATAGACGTTTATGCATTTATATCAATTTATTGAAGTGGATTTTGGGGTCGCAAATCTTTACGTTCATACAGCCATTCAAAATTAAACGTAGTAAGCAGCTGCGTAATGCACTTTGATATGGCACAACTGACAAAAAAAACACACTCCACTGCAAGCCATTTTCACAGTAGAGAGTTTACTCACATTCGGTTGATAACTGTCAATTCGATAAAGAGCCAAATTGGGTCAAAAGAATTTCTTACAGGTTCACTGACTCTTCAGTTTGAGAAAAAAAAGGAACAGTCCAGCGCCTTCGTCTTGGCCTGCAGGCTGTATCGGAGATACAGCCGCTAAATTTAAACGTAGAATACGTGGTATGGTTAAGAGCATATCCAAGTAAAAAAACAAAAGCACACACTAAGCAAAAAATATCGATAACAAAAGCGATAATAATATCGGTAGCAAAATCGATAAAAACATCGATAAAGAAATCGATGAAAATATTGATATCAAAATCGAAAAAATATCGAAAGCAAAATCGATAGCAAAATCGATAAAAATACTGATTACAAAATCGATTACAAAATCTATCAAAATATCGATTACAAAATCGATAACAAAGTCGATAACAAAATCGATTATAAAGTCGATAACAAAATCCATAACAAAATCCATAAAAATATCGATACCAATATCGATAGCAACATCAATAAAAATATCGAATATAAAACCTATAAAAAAATCTATAACAATATCGATAGCAAAATCGATAAAAATATCGATAACAAAATCGATAAAAGTATCGATCATTATATCGGTAAGTTCCGAATATATACAATCGATAA
>NW_016162996.1:17586-22489 GCF_001687245.7 Rhagoletis zephyria | reverse complement strand
CGACAGGTTTGGAATTTTATCTTTGAAACGCCACACTTTTCTTTGAAATCGCTTTATTAGTTCTCGTGCAATAAGCGTTTTTGTGAAGCTCTAAAAATTACAACTACAACATTTGAACATAGCCCCCATACCTTAAGGTAAGACGTATTCTACGTCAATAAGATAACATTGGAAAATTAATAAACGGTGGGTAGGCGTGCAAGTTAGATAAGGCCTCAATCTACTTCCAAGAGAGGCCTGTACCAAAATTCGCTGCCCTAGTGAAGTCTGACCACTGTGCGGTGCCTTCGCATTATTGTCTCTGCGAATCTAGCGTTGAAAGTTCAACAAAATTTACAAAAGAAGATCCCATTTGCCATTTACAGTGTTTGATTTAACACATTTTATGGCAATATAAAAATAAAAAAATCGCAAAAATCCGGCGCTGCATTAAAAATTCATGATTTACACTCACTGCAAAAAGTATTGGCTTCGAGAATTTTTCACAATAGTATATGCAACAATTTTTATTTATTTTTTGCAAATTTTTTATAAAAATAAGGTTCATACTACGGCAAAAAAAAAAAAACATAAAAATATAATTTCCAAACTTTGGACAAAACTCGTAAATTTTCATGCAAATTTTCAACTTTTAATGAGGTTTTTTAGAATTCTATATACATATATAGCCCATTAAATTTTAGTAAAAACCATACAATTTTATTATTAACTAGCTAATATCCGGCGTGTTTCACAGCGCTTTAAAAATATTTTTTGTGTTGTTTGATACCCGTATTGTAATATTTCATTTATTTTCTCAATTTAATTAAATGTAAATTTTCAAACAGATGTCAACCCTCCTCTCAAATATTTTCGGAAGTTAACTTTTCAAAAACCTCTTCAGTTTGATACCCACATTGCAATATTTAATTTACCTTATCAATTAAATTAAATTAAAACTTTCAAACATGTGGCAACCCCACAAAAATATTTCCGGCTGTAAGCCTTCTTAAATATCTTTCTTTTGACAGACATATTGCAATATATCATTTATCTTTTCAATTTACATAAACTGCAATTTTCAAACAGGTGGCAACTCTCTAATTTTCCTTTTTACTATATTTTAAGTTAGACCTCTAGCAATACATCGGTGAAAACTGCATTAGTTTTCTAGTGATGTTAATTTGGCTTCAATTGCTCTATTAATTTTTCTTTAATATCTATAATGTATACACATCGGTCTGTTACATTTTTATTATATGTATAGATAAAAGAAATATATGAACATTTTTTGGAGTACTAATTACTTTAAGCATTCTACTACGTATTTATGTCTCTGAAAAATATCAGCAAAATCGCAGTTTTGCAAAAAGCATTTTAGATACGGTTTGGGCGCTGCTGTACCATAGTGCGGCGTGAAACTATGGGTCCCTGTCCTTTGTGTGATAACATCAAGGCGCACGCCACAGATCGGAGGAGAAGCATAAAAATTATAAAAATTCGACCACTTGGCACCAAATTTTTAAACTTTTTATTCAGAATTTTTAAGAAAAATTTTTGGTATGCAGTTTTGCAGCCCATTCAATTTTAGTACATACATAATACATATGTATCAAATCATATTGCTTTTTAAAATAATATGCTTACAATAAAAATTATATATGTAAATCAAAATTATATAAATTAAAAATCTATAAGCTTAGCACTAATATCTGTCATTGCTAACAAGATTCATTGGTTTCAAATAACATTTATACACAATTTGTGCAAAAAAAAGACTCCTAGTGTTAATTAACTTTAACGAATTGGACACTCAAAGGCGGCTGACAAACATACCGAAAATAACTTTACCCAAAAACGAAGCAAACAAAAAAGTGCAAAATTAGCCGCTAAGGAAACTGAACAAATTAAAGCGTCATTGTCCAAAAATAAATCTTGAATTAAGTTAAGCGGTTAATTGTATTACGGCTAACGAATTGTGGCACTTGACTGCATAACATAGCATTAGCATTATCAGCCAATATACATCAGTTACATATGTATATCAGTATGTATGCACGTACGTACGTGAACGATTTCGCTCGTACATGCGTACAAAAATATATTTGTAAACAAAGAAATCAAGGTAAATTCGCACATGCTGCTCATGTGTGTAAACCGAAAGCTGGTAAATTATCCAAAGATTTACGCAAATGATTCAGTCAAAAAAAAGTACGTTTTGAGGCATTGCCGCTTCTGGCATGTGATATGCACATAACAAAATGCACTATCTATGTTTCATGTATGTAAGATTTCAATAAGTGTATAACAAAAAAAAAACAAATTAAATTAAATTAAATTAACAATAGGCAATGTCATGCATTCAGGTTTTTAACTCCAATGATATCTACTCATAGGTACAAGCTATGTGTGTTAGTTACGCTTTCGCTGCAACTTGAAGAATTCTAACACTCTTTGTCATGTAAACGTCAAGTGCGTACAACACAGCTTGCAAGGCTTTAATCATTTCATTTTTCGCATTCTTTATTTCCGAAAAGGTCAAATTAGTTTTGTATGCATTGCAATTTTAGTTGTTGGTTGCCAAAAATAGCAGTAGTTTTATTGCAGTGGTCGCCAATTCTAACACTGCCAGCGGAATTCTTGTGGTTTTTGAAAATATGTATGTACATATGTATAAACACAAATTCAATATGAAGTCGGCGCTTTTTACAGCACTTATGTATGTACTTGTTTTAAGCTCATTGACTTTTCATAAGTTTTTGTTGAATGCGCATTTATCGTTTGGAAGTTACTAGTTAGCAGCTAAAGTAATAATATTTAGCTGATCTAATATGTAAATATTTGATTTTTGTTCATTTGACTCATCTTATTCATAGTACATACTACTTGCTAATGCAACACCACAAATAAATTTGCAAATTTGACTATTAAGTATTCTCTGAGATTTGCCTGTCAGCCCGTTGATTAATAGACAAGTGGAAGTTTTCGAATTACGTTGAAATTGTGTTGTAAAGAGGGAATATTAATTTGATTTTTTTTTATCATTGTAGCCACAACGATGATCATGATTTGGTAATAATTTAAATACATATACATTTGTATATGGGACGTTCCACGTCAAACGGAGCCAGACTCTGGCAGAAATTCTAGATGGGTTTTAATATTTTTTGGGAATTGTTTGATTTTCGTGGGACTTAGTATATAGGGAGCTTTTGGGTCGCTGACTACGAAGCAATAATCAGTTTTTAAATATTCAAAATGGCAGATATATTTGCTTGATTTTCATGAGATTTTCTATCTAGGCGGTTTTCGAGTCGCTGACTCTATAATTACTAAACATTGGAAACATAAATTATTATACGTTTCGGCGAGTCTGATGACATCCAGGGTTGCCACTGACGAGAAAAAATGCTTACCATTTTCCTGAAAACACCTGCTAAATCTGGAAAATATCTACCAATAACTTTTTTTATAGTTATTTTAATAAAAACTATAGATTTGTTTTTTACTCAACAAACAAAAGCGAAAATGATGAAACAAAAGGCAACAACGAAACTTCAACTGGAGTTATTATAGACAAATAAAGTGACTCAAAAAAAGCTTGATAATTTATTTAATATTCAAAATGTTTTTGAAGTAAAAATTTTTTTGCTTTTTTTTGGTATGAGAATTTTGTTTGCGCTCTAACTAAACCCATAAAAATAATCAAGGATTCAAGCTATATACACCATTTAGAAAAATTTAATATTCACCAAAATTTCGAAATTTTTTCTTTGGCTTTATAGCTAATTTAATTTTAGTATAACGAACAATATGCAGCTAAAAATTCCCGCTGATTAAAAGAATATTTTTTTTTTCGCCGGTATTTTGTATTTTTCTTTTTCATTTAACAATTGCCATTTATAAAACTGGCGTTGATTTTTTAATTTTTTTGCGAACAATTATAGTGTGCAATTACATACATACCTGCCCATTTTTTCCTTTTTATTTGAAGACTGATTGAAAATATTTAGGCAATCCAAAGCTCCTCAGGATTCCAGTAAAATGAGTTTTGTATGTAGCCAGATATCGATATGCATACACACGTTCGAAATTTAATGCAATAAAGTAGGCCACACTTATGGAAAGAAATTTATAATATAAGTATAATTACGAAACATAAAGCGTGACATAAGCGTGAAGTTTTATTTGCTTTTCAAACAAAATACTTATACAAAAATCTACCAAAAGGAAAAAAAATTACTTTTACCAACCCAAATTGTTTCTATTAATAATTATACCAGTATTTTTTCCTTGAGATTTACATACAGATTTAGGAAATTTCAATTGAAGACACTTTTTCCATTTCTTACTTTATATGAATTTATTGTTTTTTCCATTTCTTACTTTATATGAATTTATTGTTTTTCTTGAGAGGTTCAAAAAATTTTTTTTTTTAAAGTCACAAGCTATTTTCTTAAATAAGTCAACTTTCGTTACTATATTTTCCAATTTTTCATTTGTGAAACAAGGGCAGAAAACACGATTTCATTGTAAAAAGTCGCTCATACGCCATGTATCTCAATAAGCAGAAAGTTAAGTAAAATTAGAGTACTAAAATATTTACAGCTTTATTCATAAAAAATAAAGTATTTGGTTTTAAAGAGCTTTATAAATTGAAATTTTCACAAATTTTTCAATTTACAAACCTTTAGAGCTACTTTATTTTTTATGAGTAAGGCTATTAAACTATTTACTCTGATTTTGGTAGTTGGTGTTTCGAAAGTTTTAGAGCAAGATGTATTATGGGACGATTTTCCATCATCCTTTGTCAAGTTTAGTCGTTCTACAATACAACTTTTTAGTGTAGAAAATTTGAAAAATTACAAAGAGCTTACATAACTATTCTTAATAAATAAAGAAGACTGTAAATGATTTATAAAAT
>NW_016162996.1:4500-17556 GCF_001687245.7 Rhagoletis zephyria | reverse complement strand
CTCATACGCCATGTATCACAATAAGCAGAAAGTTAAGTAAAATTAGAGTACTAAAATATTTACAGCTTTATTCATAAAAAATAAAGTATTTGGTTTTAAAGAGCTTTATAAATTGAAATTTTCACAAATTTTTCAATTTACAAACCTTTAGAGCTACTTTATTTTTTATGAGTAAGGCTATTAAACTATTTACTCTGATTTTGGTAGTTGGTGTTTCGAAAGTTTTAGAGCAAGATGTATTATGGGACGATTTTCCATCATCCTTTGTCAAGTTTAGTCGTTCTACAATACAACTTTTTAGTGTAGAAAATTTGAAAAATTACAAAGAGCTTACATAACTATTCTTAATAAATAAAGAAGACTGTAAATGATTTATAAAATTAATTTTTTTTTGAAAATATCGTTTTATGAAGCTTTATAAATACATTTTCTTTTTTATGAATAAGGCCATTACTACATATAAATTATATGATTAATTCCCGCTTGAAAACTGACATTTTTCGACCCCATTGGTGGCGCTGGTGTCGAGATAAATATATATATAGTTTTTTACGTAATTACATTTTTCACATTTCTTTAGATTCCCTTATTAAAACTACATGTGAGATAAGAGTTTTTGACCCGTTGGGTAGCGCCATTTGCGCCCTTTTTCTACATAAATTATTAGACTTTTATTAATTTTATTACTTACTATTAAAAATTATTAATCAATTCTTCGCGTCTATATCATTTGTAGCCCCACACCTGCGGACATAAAAGGACGTAACTTTCCGCCCGATTTCATTTGGGGTATTGGTACGTCAGCATATCAAATTGAAGGTGGTTGGAATGCGTCCGATAAAGGGGAATCGATATGGGATCATCTAACACACAGATTTCCGGAAAAAATTGATGATCAATCAAATGGTGATATTTCGTCTGACAGTTATCATCAGGTAAATATTCATACAATACAAAATTTATTCACTGGCTAAGAGTGAAAATTTGCTAAGTCCGCTTTCACAAATTTTACAGCAGAGGAAAAAACCTCTTACAGCCATTTTCTTCAAGTATTTCACAAAACTTTGAATGCAACATTTTGCGTGTTGAAACTCCATACGAATCGGATGGATCTGATCTTTATTAAAAAATTTCGTATTATATTCGCCTAATCGGATTTTTGGTGCCTCTTTTGGACTTAGCAAATTTGCCTTTCTATGAATTCGAAACGTTGCATTTTTAATTTATCTTGCTTTCTATACGAAAATATGAGTTTTCATAAAAAGTGGACTTAGCAACTTTTCACTCTAAAAAAAATGTAATACTAAATATTACTTTAAGTCGTAAAATTTATTCGATCGAATTAATACTACATACTTACACGCGCTTGACTAAACGTGGTCATAAATCAAGAAAATTGCATGCAAATTCTCCAACTGTGTTTTTTATTTTGAAAGTTCGTATTTGTTGTTTGTTTAGAAATTACGTTAAAAATTTATGGTCAATTAATTTATCATAACTTGCCAAGGGGATTGACGCATTCAGTGTGATAGCTAATAGTCGGTAGTACGTACGAGTACCTTACGTTACACATGCCAGTTACTTTCATTGCAACTTAAACTTTTTCTTAGTTAAATTCTTTATTCATACAAGTGTATGTATGTATGTACATATGTAGGTACTTGTGTAAGTAGGTTGTAATTACATTTGCATTATTCATTACTTAAATCATAACCCGATTACTTATGCGCATTTATTAAACTATAAAAAATTATGTATTTTTTATTTATGTAGAAGTAGGCGTTTGCTTAAAACAGGTGTGCAATAGTATATTAAGTAGAAATAAAATTACTTTCCATAAGTGTTGACACGATTAATTGATATATAGATATATGTTAATGTCCGTACGAGTATATAGATCATTTCATATCCACCATCAAGTAATTAAATTTGTTTGTATATACGTAGGTGTTTCAATTGACAGGGGTTAAATAGCAGCACATGGTGGGTTAATTTACGAGTAACGTGAGTAAACTATATCCGGTTTAATTTTAAACTTAACATCACTGGTTCAGGCAGGGAACAGCATCACTTCGTGCAACTGCGTGGGTGGGTAATGTTGCCTGGTAGAAGTGCTATTATTTAAATGAATAAATTCATTTTACATGATAAACGATTTGCAGATCGTGATTTTTGTTCATCGAGAGCGAGTGCTCTGCTTTTCAAGTGCCTACCAAGCCCGAAGTAATACCTGTTGGCAAGTGTTATTCTTCGCTTGATCTCCAGGCTGACATTATTGGGGGTGTTATTGCTGGATCTTATGTAGACGAAGTTCTTCAGTAACTTTTAAGTCCTAACTGCCAACAGTGACCCGTGTCCCAATAAACAAAGACCCTTTGTTTGTTGCCAAGAGATACTTGGTCTTGCTTTTGCTCACTGCGAGACCAACTTCTTTTGCTTCCTTTTCTAAGCTAGAAAATACTGCGCTCGTGACCCTGGTGTTGAGGCCGACGATATTATTTGCATAAGCTAGTAGCATCGCGTTTTCGTTAAACGTGTACATTAGGGTGCTACTTGAAATTTCAAAATCTAAATTTTGTATTTGCAAAATAAATTCATCCACGAAAATTTTAAACAAATTTTTAAAGGTCGCTGCTAGGGTTTGAATTTTTTTAAACGCTACAATTCGAAAAAAGTTCTTGAAATCTTTTAAATGTTACCTAATATTGAAATTTACTCCTATAAATTACTGGCTGAGTTATAGTTGATCAAAGTAAAAATTTTGTTGAATTTTTGCGATTAGAAAAATTTTTTTTCCGACTACGTTAGCGACCCTAAATTTTCTTTTTTATTTGAAATGTTCGCGGATGTCTTTATTTATTTTGAACAAAATAAAGGGATGCACTATGATGTTGATATTTTAAGGACCACCCTAGATAGGCTGCTTGTATTACGATTTCCAATTCAGATCGAAGAAATCGCACTTCGTTTAGTCTCTAATGGCTCGGAGTGGTCCTTACCTCTTCGGACGGAGCTAAAATTTGTGCCACACAGGGATGCCCTTCGAGTTGGCTTTAAAATCGACGAAAAGATAGGGTGTGTCGACTTGCTTACCTTAGATCTTTTCTAGGATTTGACTAACTGTGAAAATCTGGTCAATGGAGGGTTTGTCAGGTCTGAATAGGACTGTTTAGCTGATTCATGAAGGATTTCAATCTTTAGCACAGTATGATCGATTGGGCCTTGTATGGATTACTAAAACGGCTTATCCCTTCGTGTGAATTGGGTAAAATACACAGATATTCTAATCTTCGGTCAAATATTTATCAGACCAAACTGTTCCTTAGAGCCGCTACATGGGCACTGCTAGCTTTTCGTCGCCGGCTTTGCACAGCTCATGGTCTGATTATGGCAACTTAACGTAATTTATGGCTCTCTCTTAAAAATTCTGTTAAATGGGTGTTGCTTATAATTGAACAGCCGAAACTTAACGTAACTTAATGCCAAGTCGAAATCTGTTTGATTTTGATTCTCTAAGTTCTACGTTCCGTTAAATTAAGTTAAGTCACCGTAATCAGGCTTTCAGTCGCTTTTCCGTCAGTACCAAGAGCTTTGTTCGTTTCACCTCGTCTTGGGCTTGGAAGGATGAGAACTTCGTCTTAATACCTTGGTTTGGGTTCCTCTTTGCTGAGAAGCGTTTTCTTCATAGCTCAGGTATACTCTGAGCGTCTGTTATCAGATTTCCATCTTCGTATTTTCAGAAACTTGTCTTGGTATTAAAACCATTTGATTGTTGCCTTATTTTCTGGCCACATTCCTGCTTGCCATTATTTCAAGAACTTTACCCTCACGCCCTTCTGCCTTTTGTTTCTTCTTCTTGAGACTTTCCTCCCTCCACTGCTAAATGTTTATTCAGGCGATGAGAAGTGGCTTGTTTGGGCAGTATTGCGAGTCGTTTGCGAAACTTTCTGGCTGTCCGTTGTGACGCCAGATTTTCGAGATCCAACTTTCGTCGCGCTGCGTTTTGCAACTTCCCTATTGCACAGAGGCACATGCGGCTTTTGCCTCCAAGGAGGCAGTCGATGTTGGCTTTTCTTAAGGAACAGACGGTAGGTGGCAGGTATAAAAGTAGTTACACGCTGAACATTTTTCGCAGCCTTGTCCTTTCTATGGCATTTATTTATGACATCCAGCAGTTGGATAAATGCACCTTCCCTGTGGAGGGTCCGTACATTACAGGCGCATGCCAATAAATATTGCCCTTTTTCTTCATTCGGGCTTTTCATTGGTTTGGCGCAACAGTAACAGCATACCGAGCAGAACGATCTTGCTTCATTGCACTCCAATGCCTCTAACTATTTAAATGTATTTTCTGAAAATGAATGTAAGCCTTTTTTAATAAACGAAAAGTGGCACATTTTAAGTGAATACGATAAGTATACGTTTGCATATTTCCTTACATAATGAATTTACAGATCAACATCAACTGCACTAAGGCGGAGATTTCAAACATTTCTGTTTACACTTTACGACAAATATTTACGGTCAGTAAATATTAAGTTCAGACATTTATGATATTAACTCACTGACCTACATCTGCGATATGTCTTGTCTTTCGGCTGTATTGCTCAATAGCATTGTCTTGCCAACTGGTGTAATAATTGTATTACAGTATGAATGTACATATATATGTACATACATTAGACCACGTCTACGATAATTCTAAGAGGTCGTGAATCGAGCGTTTATTTTTCTCATAGGAATAACTCGTAAGAAAATGAGTTCTTCTCTTTTAAGGTCAATCTAATGTTCCGAAACTGTAAGAATACATTAACTATACTCCATTTAAGTGTTAAGCAGGCTCAAATTCTTCCCTAAGCATATAGTTATGTAAATTCCCCAAAGATTTTTTGGAAAAATGCTGGAGTGACAATCCTTGGCCAGATATGAGTCTGGGTCTTTCCGCTTACGTAGCCCCGACTGTCGTGGGAACGATGAGGGTCGGTATCCGGCATTTCTGGCTTAGATAGTCGAAAATGTTTTCTAAGACAATTGAAAGACACAAGACAAGATAGTTTGAAAGATTTTCTTTATTCTACATGAAAGTTTTACAAAAAAGTTTCCTTGCCAACTTTCATGGTGAAAAGCTCTTTTGACAGAAAACTCTTCTATATCATTTTGCTCGCGCTGCTCAAACAGTTGCAATGACCGAGTGTGCAAAGCACTGGCGTGCCCTTCAAGACGTCCGAGGTACGAGTTCTGGGCAGCGAAATTTTAAATTTTTTTAAATTTATTTTTTTTATTTTTATTTTAGTTTTTTTTTATTATTTATTGGCCTTATAACAGTTTTTGTTAAACAAATTTTTGAGCTTGAGGTAATTTTTTAATGAACATTTTTGTGGAGAAAAAACAATAATTTACATTTTGTTAGAACTTATAGCTGCTATTTCGGAGATCAACACGTCTCCTCATCAGACTTCTTCAGTGATTTCGCTTTTTTTCTTTTTTAATCTAATTATCTTTTCTAGATTTTATTGTTAAAAATATATTTTTTAATTTGATTTAGTTTTTAGAAACATGTTTTATTTTTTATGTTTATTTATTTGTTCCTTTTTTTAAAATAATTTTAATATTTTAATGTTTTATGCGCACTTATTTTATTAATCCTTTTTTTAATTTTTTTTGGTAATTCTTATATTTTAATTTTTATTTATTTTTTTTTAATTTTTAATTGTTTTAAAATGAAAAATAGCTCTTTTTAAGTTCATTTAATTTTTGGACACTTATTTTATTAATCTTATTTTTTTTTAATATAATCTTATAATTCATACTTTTTATGGTTTTAAAAAGAAAAAAATATTCTTTTATTAATTTCACTTAATTTTTCGAAAGCTTGTTGCTAAAAAAGATCCTTTTTCATTATAATGCACGCTCGAGATTTACCTGTGTTATCACTGCAGTCGAGGTTTTGTTTTGTTAAAACCGTAGATCAGATGACCCCACGGCTCCTGAATCCACTTCAGCTTCAAGAAAATCTGCGTATTTCTGAGGCACCGAACTTAAATAATTTAATTAAGAAAATAATTTTCGCTTTCATTAGCAAATTATACTACTTTGTTTGAACAATGCAGGCAGTGATGCATACAGAAATATGATATAGAATTTTTTGCATTCTTTCCACTACACTTTGTATATTTATGTACATAAGTAAAATCACAACAGCGTTGTCTTTATCATTTTTTATTTTATCATTCGCTTAACAATGAACAATCGAAGCTTTTAATTTGATTAAATAATTTCCCATGATTCTCTCTGTTTCTCCCTACAATAGTGGCGTCGCGATGTGCAAATGATACGCGATCTCAACGTGCATGTCTATCGCTTTTCAATATCGTGGACACGCATCATGCCCGGCGGCTACATGAATCAGGTGAGCAGCGATGGCATACGTCACTACAGTGATCTCATCAACGAGTTGCTTCACTACAATATCACACCAATGGTCACAATTTATCACTGGGATCTGCCACAACGTCTGCAAGAGTTGGGCGGTTGGACGAATCCGGAAATTATACCAGTTTTTAAGGATTACGCCCGCCTTCTATTCGAAATGTATGGCGACCGTATTAAGATTTGGACGACAATCAATGAACCTTGGCACATCTGTGAATTTGGTTATGGCGTTGATTATATGGCACCCTCTTACAATTACCCTGGCATTCCCAGCTATTTGTGCGCGCACAATTTGCTCAAAGCACACGCTGAGGTGGTGCATATGTATCGTGAGAAGTATCAAGATTTACAAAAGGGAAAAATCGGCTTAACTATGGACACATCGTGGATGGAACCTAAAACCGATTCGGTGGATGATCAAGAAGCATCGGAGCGTGCATTGCAATTCTATTTGGGTTGGTATGCGCATCCGATCTTCTCCAAACGTGGCAATTACCCACAAGTTATGATCGATCGTATACATAATTTGAGTAAGGAGCAGGGTTTCACACGTTCACGCTTGCCAGAGTTTACAGCAGATGAGGTGCGTCGTATACGCGGCACTGCCGATTTCTTTGGCATTAATTCGTACACCAGCAAACGTGTGACAAAGAATGATCACAACAACAGCAATAATTTTCCAATCCCATCATTTAATCACGATATGGGCGTGATCGAAGATCAAGATCCCAACTGGACTGGTTCAGGTTCGGCGTGGTTGAAGGTAAGTGCATGATGTTGGAGTATGGAAGACACAATTGTCGGATATCGTTTTGAGATTAGAGTTGAGCTGACGTCCATTTCTGCATAGTACTTATGGCAAAACTGTTTTTTATTTTTTTTTATTTTTTGGTTATGAGGTTCTTCCAGCGGCAGTGCGATATTTAACTAAATAAATTGCACAAAAGTGAAAGGTGCTAAATGAATAAATTAAATAGTAGAAAAAAAAACGTTATCACATTATTTTGCATATTTTAATAAACATTATTTGTGTTATTTAACCGGACTGCCATTGTTTGTGAAAACGTGTCGGAAGAAATTTCAATTTTGATTTAATTAGAGGCGTTTTTATAGAGACAAGTTGCTAGGCTTCAGTAGTTTACTCCCACCAAACCGAACAGCCATTTTATAAGAAACAAGGCACTTTGCGACTTAGAAGATCGTTTGTGTAAATATAATAATAAGTCCCTTACCCTGACCCAAGATACCATCGGTTTCCCTTGGTAGGTAAATTCCTAATGAAAGAGATCCGACTGTGGATGAACTTTGGCTTAATTAATTTATTATTGGCAATTAATAATTTGAATTTTTGTATGATAAATTGGGTAACAATTAAGGTCAAAATTGGTGAAAATATTCTTAATTGTCGATTAGGTGGCTGTTTGAACATAGTCTTACCTACTAAAATTTAACGAGCTATATTTTTTTTATAAAATTTTGAATAAAAAGTGTCAAGTTTTTGGGTGATTTTGATAAAAAATTTTGAATTTTTATAATTTTTGTACAAAGTTTGAAATGTTATATAAATAATGCGCCAGACTTTTAGTAAAAAATATTAAACATCGAATAACCAAAAGAAAAAGGTATAGCCAAAATTGGTCAAACTAAAAAGTTTCTGTTATTTCTTCCATCACTGTAAGAGTAGTAGCCTGTAGGATTCCCAGAAGCATTCTCGTGCTTTTTGTTCCTTTAAATGCCATTCAAATATTTCCGCTAAAAAGTGCAATAAGTAGTAAGGCCAAGCATAAAAAACTTCAAATTAACCATGAATTGTTATGTCAACAGACTGTTTAAACCCCATAAAAGGGCACCTCAATGCAAATGCATATTTATTAACATACATACATGTATGCGTATAATAATTTGTCGTTCAATTTTAATATGTATAATTGATCACTGCGATCAAATCGCAAATTAGCAATGACAAAAAAAATTAATGCCTATATAAGAATGAATGTACACCTGTATATTAGAGACTGTAACTGTGCACTTCAAAGTTGATTGACAGCTGGAAAAATATGTCGTTGACAATTAAAGCTACTTTAAGGCACTCCGTACATTACGTGCCTAATCATAGTAGAGTAACGTTTCTTCGTGCCGAATCGAATGCATTACGACTCGACTTCACCGACCACATGTCAAACACATTCTACACATAACACATTTTCTGGCGGTTCTTTCTCAACTACACACTTCTGAAAATATTTCTGTAGTAAAATATTGTATGAACGCTTATTGTTTGCACGAATTTTAGCACGAAATAATTCATTTTAAATTACTTCCTATTGAAATGACAAATAGTTTTTATTTCCAACCCAAAAAAGTAAACAAATGTCGATTTCAAAATGGCAAGCGCCTTACAATATTGGGCGCTTTGATTCAAGCAGCTTTTATGATAAGGCGAAAACATGATTATGAATCGTAATGTACCAAGCTTTATTGAAATACATGTGTTCGGCATAAAAGCTTCAAACTTTAGCATGCCGAAACAATTACACTACTATGATTAGGCGCTTAATGTGCGTAGTGCCTTAATGTGCGGAGTGCCTTAATGTGTAGTACAATCTTTTCAGAGTTGCTTTGCCCAAAGAAAGTAACTTTTTTGTGTTTTTTTGCGCTACTTCAGTAGGAAGACATCGACAATGAGCCTCGTAGAAAGTTAAAGTTGGCTTCAGATGGAATTATGCTACACTAATGTAGAATGTACATGTATGTATGTATAAGTATGTAGGTATGTATGTATGCAAGGCGAAAACTTATACAATTTGTATTACCAATTCCTTGGAGAATTAGCATAACGCACATACGTATGTACATACATACGACATACAATTTCACATTTTTTCTACCTTCCTTTTTTCATTTTCTGTATGGGGTTGGTTTTGCTAATAAGTTCCTTCCTGCCTTGCTGTAATTGCAAGGTGGCTGTTAAGAAGGTGTAATGAGAAACGCTTCGAAACGAGAGAAGACATTGAATAGCATCTGTTTTTGGTTGTTTTGGCAAAGTGTATTTTTCTGAGTGCAGGCTGACAAAATGTATACAAATTGGTAGCAGGAATGCTTTGAATAGGTCAATGAACTTATGAAAGTTAGTGCAAGCAAAGCAAAAGCAAGCAAAGAAGCCTAGACAAAAAATATATGAATTTTTATTCTGAAAACTGAAAGAAATTATTATTTTTTTTTTTGCAAATTGCAGGTCGTTCCCAAAGGCATGTACAATTTACTCATGTGGATCATGAAGGAATACAACAATCCTCCAATAATTGTCACAGAAAATGGCGTTAGCGACGTGGGTGGACTTGCAGACTATAAACGCGTGGATTATATTAATTCCTACCTCTCGGGTAAGTACGTGGGCCATTCCATTGTGACATTGGTGAGACATTTTACTCTGGAATGGGATCAGCTGTGAATCATAACTACAAACATATGTCGTAGTGACTTACAGCGAAAGAACGATAACTAATGTATACAGTTTCTTAAAAAAAAACACCCAACCGTTTCTTAGTTAGTTTATGCAGGCACCTAGAACGCGTTCCAGTTTTGGTTTAGTTCTGCATGAGAACAAAATGTAATGCCAAGAACCTTTCCACAAAAGAACCAAACGGGAACAAAGCATTGAGAGCAGTTTGCACGGAAACAAAATAAGAACAAAATGTTTGGGAACGTTTTCGTAAAGAACAAACAGGGAACAAAACTCTAGGGACCATTCTCAAGAAGAACAGAATGAGAACGAAACTTTTGCGTACGTTTCCAATGAGAACAAAAGGAGAATGAAAGTATCGAGAACGTTTCCAAGGAGGATCAAATAAGAACAAAAGTCTAAGGAACGTTCTGCTAGAGAACAAAAGTTTTGTGAACTTAACGCTAAGAATGAGAGGTGAATCTGCGTGTTGGAATGAAAAATCGTTTCCGTTAGAAGCAATATTGTTAATTCTACCTCCACATTGTTTATCATTAGGGTGAACTATCCATTTATATAGCAATTTTTGATTTTCTGTGCAAAAAAAAGAAGAAAAAAGTTCTTGTCTTAAGTCTTTCGTTGACTTAATTTGCATAATTATCTTTCATTTCTTTTTTCATTAATTTTAATTTCCAAATATTTTAAACTAATGAACGCTATGTGAAAAATTTTGTTCTCGCTTACATTCTTCGCAAATGGTTTAGAGAAAATTTGTTCCCGTTTCGTTATATGACAGAAAGTTCCGGAGTTCCCATTTTGGTCTCCTAGAAATGTTCCCGAAAGTTTTGTTCGCTTTTTGTTCTCCCGGTAAACGTTCCACAGGGGTTTGTTCTTATAAGTATAATTCCAATTGAGAACGTTCTCGACCATTTTGTTCTCATTTTGGTTTTGAAGCATTTTTGAGTACAAAACTACGAGAACGACATTTAGTTTCGATCACACTTTTTGTTATCGGTCCCTGATTTTATTTAACTATCATTTGAATGAGTGTCACTGGTGGGACACTGAAAATAACTCTATTTTACCTTTGTGCACTCAAAGATGAATTTTAGCCTAAACACTTAATTTTCAAGGAAGAAGGTTTTGTGCTGTAAAATATATGTAAGCTATACGCTTTTGTCATAAAAAATAGGCTGATATAATCTTCATAGAAATATTAAAAAACTATTTAAATTTGTGACTGGTGGGTCAGGTCCCTTTGACTGGTGTAAGGTAATTATATGAAGTAAAAGTTTCCATAGAAAATAATTACAGGATCCTTTTTATTTTTTTAATATATTTCAACAGATTAATGAAATGTAGTCATTTAAAAAGAGGTAATTAGATAATTTTTAATTTTATGTCATTTTTCCTTTTTTTCGCATTTTGTTTTGTAGGCTTAAGTTAGCCCTAGGCAACCGTTTTATAGCTTTTCGAATCAAAGGACGTTCACAGAGCTAGACCTTTTTTAGCAAAGAAACATTTTAAGAAAGAAATTTTTATGACTACCAAAAAAAAGGTCTATAAGTATGNTGAGTGTCACTGGTGGGACACTGAAAATAACTCTATTTTACCTTTGTGCATTCAAAGATGAATTTTAGCCTAAACACTTAATTTTCAAGAAGGTTTTGTGCTGTAAAATATGAGCTATACGCTTTTGTCAAAAAAATAGGCTGATATAATCTTCATAGAAATATTAAAAAAACTATTTAAATTTGTGACTGGTGGGGGAGGTCCCTTTGACTGATGTAAGGTTATTATATATGAAGTAAAAGTTTCCATGGAAAAAAATTACAGCTTCGTTTTTATTTTTTTAATATATTTCAACAGATTAATGAAATGTAGTCATTTAAAAAGAAGTAATTAGGAAATTTTTAAATTTATATAATTTTTCTCTTTTTTCGCATTTTGTTTTGTAGGCTTAAGTTAGCCCTACCCAACCGTTTTTATAGTTTTTCGAATCAAAAGACGTTCACAGCGCTAAACTTTTTTTAACAAAGAAACTTTTTAAGAAAGAAATTTTAATGACTACCAAAAAAAAGGTCTATAACTATGTATTTCGTTTCTGTTGTTTTGCAGCGGTTTTAGATGCCATTGAGGATGGGGCCAATGTGCAGGGATACACTTATTGGAGCTTAATGGACAGCTATGAATGGAAAGCTGGCTATACGTAAGTATGAGTATTTTGTGTGTATGTACATCTGTATGGATATTTATCAACGCTTTCAATGTAAAAGGTCCTAAATGAAAAATGTGAAATTTAAGTACCAAGTAGGAAAAATATCTTAAAATAAAGGAGGATATGCTTTTAGGCTTGGTCACTCCGAATTTTGGCATGTAGGCGTATCTAAGAGCTAACTACACTCAAAAAAAAAATCAGCTAAAAATATGTATTTCTCTCAACACACGGTTTGGTAACTATAACCAAATGATGGTTGAGAAAAAAATATTTGGTTGACGTAACTAAAGTCTTTCGTCAGTGCAAGTAAAATATTAGAATAAAATACGTTTTAGAATAAATGTGAACAAGGGCTTTTTGCTTTGAAAATTCAAATATGAGATTCTACTTAGTACTACAGTGAAACTATTCAAATATATATTTTTTTAACAGGCAAATTGAAATCNAAGTAAAATATTAGAATAAAATACGTTTTAGAATAAATGTGAACAAGGGCGTTTTGCTTTGAAAATTCAAATATGAGATTTTACTTAGTACTACAGTGAAACTATTCAAATATATATTTTTTTAACAGGCAAATTGAAATTGAAAAAATATTTCATGCGAACAGGTCAAACCATGTCAAATCTGCGAATGGTTGGAATCAGTCATTTTTGATTTGAATGAATTTTGGTCAGAGCTATTCTTTTACCATATAATGAAGTTCTGCCAAAAGAAAAAACGAAACTTTTTTCGAAAGTTATCCCAAATTGTAAATTTAGCAATTTATGTTTTGAATATATCAAAAACTATTATACTTAAAAATATTATTCTGGTCTCGTTTTAATGCGTGATGTGTTGTGGAGTGTAGAAGCAATTTGCATCAAAAAGTTAATTTCGTTAAAAAATGGTACTTACGATAATTTTGCGCAAAGGGGTGAATATAAACAAGTAAGAAAGTCTAAGTTCGGGCGGAGCCGAACAT
>NW_016162996.1:0-4400 GCF_001687245.7 Rhagoletis zephyria | reverse complement strand
AACAAAGTTATAATACCCTTGTGCACAAGTGCGCTCGGGAATAAAAACCATCTATGTACAATACAAATTTTTGTCTAAATTTTGCTATATAATACCTCCAACTGATCTTAAAAGGTCCTAAAATTTTCAAAGAGGTGTTTTNTGTCTATATCTATCTCGATTCGTTTTGCCTGTTACAAACAACCGTTATGTGAACAAAGTTATAATACCCTTGTGCACAAGTGCGCTCGGGAATAAAAACCATCTATGTACAATACAAATTTTTGTCTAAATTTTGCTATATAATACCTCCAACTGATCTTAAAAGGTCCTAAAATTTTCAAAGAGGTGTTTTTTAAAAGGTATGAATTTTTGAACTGTGAAATGCTTTTTTTTTAATTTGACATAAAGTTTTGTTAANTGATCTTAAAAGGTCCTAAAATTTTCAAAGAGGTGTTTTTTAAAAGGTATGAATTTTTGAACTGTGAAATGCTTTTTTTTTAATTTGAAATAAAGTTTTGTTAAATATTCAACAATTTATATTGAGCTCGAGGCCGTTCTAAATGAACATTTTTATTGTGGAAAAGCAACAATAATTTGAAAAAATGGTAGAAGTGATAGCTATTTCGGAAATCACCACATTTCCTCATCAGACTTCTTTCAGTAGGATTCGAACCGACGATCCCACTGACTCAGCCAGTTGCCTATGCACCGTGCTAAGTACGCCTTGTAAATTATCGTTTGCTTTTTTCCACTATTTTCATTTTTGTTATGCCAACACAATCAAGCGCAGCTATTCCGCTGCAATTCACTTGATCCTGTGGTTGTTGGTATTGTATAGTTTTTATAAAATTTAAACCAATTTTTAATTTAAAGTTAACAATACATGTTTTTAGGTTCAAAAATTCATAATTTTACAAAGAACACCTTGAAATTTTCAGGATATTTTAAGATCAGTTGGAGGTATGTATTGAGCCAAAAATTTGTACATATGTATAAGTTTTTGCTTTTAATTCTGTAATTTTTTTATTTTGGAATATTTTTTAAATATATATTTTTTTTATATAAATAGCCCCGAATATACCCTTTATAATTAGAATAGTTTATGAGATACTCAGAAGAAAAATTGCAAAATCCAGGAAATCGTGAAATTTTGAACTTTCGAAACTATTTTTCATAATTTTGTTGTTCGTTGGCAGAACGTTGTTATTTGATAAGAGAAAAGTTCTGACCAAAATTCATCCAAATAAAAAATAGTCGATTATAACAATTGGATTTCACATGGATCAACCAATACGCATTTTGACAGTTCACTAAAAGTTTCGAGACAGTCTCAACTCACTTTGTAGGAGTAACTATCTGCCATTTTTTGCATCACATCATCACAAATTATGCTAATGAAGTTCTTCTCTTCTCTCTTCCACTTTTTGTAGTGAAAAATTCGGTCTCTATCATGTGGATTTCAATCATCCCAATCGTACGCGCACACCAAAGGTCTCCGCCAGAGTTTATGCGAAAATTTGCAAGACCAACACAATCGATTGGAGTTATCGACCAGGTTTGGATGAGAGTCAAATAAATGCATTGCCACAGCTGCCCGAAGTAAAAGCGAAGTCGGGCGCGAGTACATTGTACAATACATTGAGCGGCCACAGTTGGCAGCGTATAACGTTATTGTTGTTGTTTGTTAATTATTTATTACGAATTTAAATCATTCATCATTGTAGTTAATGTTGCCATATTACATATGATGTGTTTTGTAAATATGTATGTATGTATTATTTAATTATCTGTTTAGAACATGACTAAAGTATTATAATTATTTAAATAATAAAATAAATACATTTTATATATTAAGCCACATGGACTTGCTGTTTATTGGTTGAGGGTGGAGCCTTTTAAATATGATTAAAACACGAGGTTTCGACAGTCTCATTCGCAAGCGTTCTTCAAAAGAACTTGTCAGAAAATACGAAGAAAGACTTTGGGTATCAATTATACATACATATGTAGAAGAGGGACTTTGAAGTAGTAATCGGCGCGGGATACCGGGACCTACGGTACTGATTTAAAAATGGTCGAGATGAGCGGTATCGGAAAGGTATTTAAGAATTTGCGGGACGGTACGAGACGAAAATTTAAGATTTAAGGACCACCCTAATGTACATATCATAAAAATAAAAAAGTCTGATTAAAGCTAAGTGTACACGGTAGCGAAATCTCTCTAGAGTTTTTCTGAAATTAAAATCTCCTCTCTGAATTAAGTTTACACGGCAGAGCAACTTAAAGAGATACATATTCACTCTAGCTGGAGTCAAAATAGAGAAATCTCAACTTTTCTCTACCACGTACTCTACAAGCTGTGTACACGGTAGACAATTGTTACCTCTCGCCTAGGGTTAATTTTCTATCTCGAATTGTTTTCAACGCTTGTTTTATGTAGAAAATAAAGATGGCGCCATCTGCGGACCGCTAACCCTTCGTCGATTTGACAGCATTCACATCCTCGCTGACGTCATAAAATATTTTTTCGCACTAGGCATGAAAATTAAATTTTCTAATTNAAATTGGGAGCCAATTGGAAAAGCCGTTGAAATGCCTATGACAGTAGGAGAAAATTTCCTAATAAGTCATTTAGCTACGTTCTAGATGTACCTAAAATGGTGTGCTTGTACCGCATATACGATTTAATATCGTCGTCATTTCAAAATTTAACAAACTATGATGAACTTCATGTGAAAGACTTTAACATAAATCTCCGTAGAGCAAAAACTCTATTTAGTTTGCCAAATGGAGCGTAGAGTTGTCGTACAGTGTTCGGTCTAGCTGCGTTAGACTGTGTACACGCCGAAAAAGTCTTGCTAAAAAACTCTCACGTAGACTGTGTAGGTGAGTCCCTCATAGAGCTATATTGAGTGTTTACACGTCTCTAGCGAGATTTTTGTTTAAGTCTCGCATTTTTTCTATACCGTGTATACTCCTTAGCTTAAAAAAATCTGAAGAAACATCCGCGATGTGTGCATTTCTCTGAATGGCTTCCATCCAGCATAGCGCGAGTGAGGTTGATCCATAAAGCGGCGTCCTCACAACATATCTCAGAATTGTCGTCGTCAACGCCATACTGGATGAGCTGGAAAGGAGAGGCCTATTGCTTATGATGGCGAAGTGGATCTAATCGTCAGAGCAATATTTCTGACTACGCAGTATAGCCTAGTGCTCTCTGATAACGCCTAGTATGTGCTCGTTATCCTAGATACAAAGTTATTATAGAAGCCAAGTACTGTGGCTATACTCCTGTAAAAGCGCCAGGCAAAAGAGGTGGAACCTCTTTCCAAAGGTAATCAACTGCTTGTAGAAAGCCATAATAAAGCCAATCATGTTATATGGGGTCATTGTCAGGTGGAATTCAATAGTACTTAAACAGTTAGAGTACATTCAAAGGGCCGTTCATGGGGCAAATCAACGAAGCTCTCAGGATGACTCCTAGTTCAGCACCTATAACTCTATCCTTAATGTCATATCCGCAGTCCGCTTCATCATTAGAGTAAGAAGCACTGCTTTCTGGTAAATCTTCGACTTCATACCTGAAGCAACGAATCTTTGCGAAGCTCACTCCAATTGGACTCTTCTCTATACCCATCCCTGTAAGGAGTGAATGGGAGACTTACATATTCTGGAACAAAGGTCTGGTAATACGGTAACGGATGGTTCGAAGTGGAGTTGAAGGATATGTATGTGTTCTGTCATGAAGTCTTCGTTAATCTTAAGTTTAGGCTTCCAGATTTTCGGGAGGCACCTTTGAGGTGAATTCTCCAGACAGGGAGGGTGTAAGAGTCAAATCTCCGTGCCGAGAGTAACTCAGGCCTTAAAATTTTTCCGGACCAATATCGACATAGCTGTTTGGGGGAAGATGAAGTGGAATTATTTATCTCAATATTTCGTTCTTCGCTGCCCTGCTTTCGCGTGTTTCAGTTTAAGCATTTTGGCGTATATTTCCTCAACACTCACGAGGAACTCTCTGAGGTGGACTTCATCTACTTACGGAACTTCATTCAGCCAGCAGAACTTCAGTAGCCAGCGCTTTTCCAAACCACTTCATGTTGATGACCTGCAGTTACTGTTCGAGAGGAAATCTATTCTAGTAGTAACACAATAGACAACATAAAAAATGTCGAGCTACGAGCGTAAAAATTGAATAGCCGCTTTATGGAGAAGCCGCTCCAATCAATCACCACCACACCTAACATGCAATGAGATATGGGGCCGAGTCAGGGAAAAGTCGGCCTTTCGATTTCATGCCAACGAGAGAAGTCGCGGCGTACATTTCAACGAATTAATTTTACATACGTAAGGACGTACATACATTAAAATTATTCAAAAACGAAACCAATCCATAAAAAATAGCAGTCAGGAAGTACGAG